>NC_056729.1:1206404616-1206462116 GCF_019279795.1 Protopterus annectens
ATTGCCAAGTGGATGGATGATCTGACATGTACTGGGGGTCTCTTCACTGTGTCACGTCCAGACAGAGGCACAGTAAAGAAAATCATAAATGGCCATAATAGTCACATAGCAAGGGGCGGCAAAAGACACACCCACTCTGGCTTGGCTTACTAATGCCCTAGGTTGTATAGCCTAGTATGAACCCATGAACCTATGAAGATACAAATTGTACAGGACACTAAGGATAATCACAAGGCTTACTTAACTGATGGTAGGAACCATGTTGGGAATTCACAGATATGCTCCAAATCACACAGATATTACAAACAACATACCAAACACACACATATTGCCAACATACAACCTGACAGGTTCAGTGTAACCCCCCCCCCCCCCCCCCCAGAATGCAAAATATCTATCCCAGCAGACTGCTGGTCCCCTGACATTGCAGATGCTGAAGTAACAGCCATCATCTGCAAAGCAAAACACACAGCAGCAAAGGTATGTGATGGTGTCCTGGGCTGAGGCCAACATGGACTCCAAGAATAATGGAATGCCAAATCACACTACTGCCCAATGTCAGCCTTACCACAGGATATGTACCCAAAAAGCAGTGTACAACAACAGTGGTCCTTCACAACAAAGGTGTTGCCTGAATGGATACTGCAAACTACCACCCCAGGATCCTGACAAGCTTGGTCTGCACAGCTATGGAAAGGATCAGTATGTACCGCAGACATAAAGCTATCATCGTGGACCTACTGACACCAGACCCTACAGTGTGGCTGTCGTAACTGCAGATCCTTCCCCAAACATGTTTGACCCATTTGAAACAGTCATTAAGGTCATTGATGAGGGTAATGTGGTCCACACAGCGTAGCTGGACCGTGCATATGCTTCCAGACAATACCCTCACGAAGTTCAGTTGGATATGTTCACCAGCTTAAATATAAACCCCCTATGTCAGTAGAGGGGTTGCAAACCAGACCAAGGACAGAACTGACATGGTCAGACATGCTGCATCCATGTCAGACTACAAAGCAGATATGAGTGGCATCCCACAAGGCTTGGTCCTGGGACCCTGCTCCGTATATATGTCCCATAGGTACAGGCCAGCATGGAAGGACTGTGACTGAACATGTAGGCAGAGGAGTACAAACAGCCCACCATATCCGACCCCAGCTGACACAAGCAACCCACAAAAGGGCCACCTAGAAACAGACAACTGGAGCCATAGCCATGTCAGCAAGCTAATTGCAGAACTGTGTATAGACAACCACCGTGGATATTCAGTAAGTGCCCAAAAATTACCACACAGGTGTTAACCCATTACGCACTCCACATGTAATGAGAGACCTGGGGACACAAGGTGATAGATATCCTGCACTGGACAAACATGTGGCTGTAGTGTTCGCGAGAGAAACATACCATACCCACCCAATCATGAAGGTTGTCAGATCGAGATAAAGGGAGGTCACTGTGGCTCTGCAGTCATTTTTCATCAGCATCACAATTGACTACAATAGCCCCTGTGGGATATACCTCAGCAGACACCTCCATCAACTGTAAAGTCCACAACAGTACCCCACCAGGAGTAGCAAAGAGCATGAACAGATGCCATGTGTTGCCTGAGTAAACAAACTGCAGCTCCACACACTGCCATACTGCCCACCCAGAGGCAAGCTGTGCCTGATGTATGAAGCCATGTCCAAGCTGGAATCAATGAACATGCTGCACCTTGTACAATCTGAATGGCAGTGAGCTATGCACATGGGAGACCTGAACCCCAGCACTGACATACATAGGACAAGCTGTACAGAATGATCCATAACACAGAAGGCACTCCCACTCTTGAGTAAACTCCAGTACAGGTTAGCCAGAGAGTCACCCATCGACACCCCTCAAGAGGAATCCTGATGAGTGGATGGGAGATGGTAGGTTAACCCTGGGTATCACTGTTATGTCAGAGGTAGACGGAGGCACAGTATACTAACCATGACATATGTCATGGCAAACTCCAGTTACAATGTGTGTCAAGGACAAACACACTCTGTGACTAGCATCAGAAATGGCCTAGGGAACATCACTAGTGTTTGCCAATGTCCACCTATGTTGTGGAATACACTACCAATGTTGGACAAGCCTGGTGTAGGTAGTCCATCTGAACATAATGCAACATATCATATGTGCACAACTGGCCCCTACACACAGTCTGTTGTGCTCACTATGAAGATGTCAAGCAGTGATAGGACTAAAGCCCAGGATACTGTCCACCACAGTGAAAGTACTGAACCAGTACACTATAATGGTACTACAGTGTTAGCTCATTATGAAAGGATGTTGACAACTGTATGCAAAGTATCCCATGCAATCCCTGCAGGCACAGTATAATCCCTGTTGTGGCAGACACGGGCAGTTGGCAGTTAGTACACAACATGACACCCAACACACAAACTATAAATGTGAGATATTGTTGAAGTTCACACGCACACAAATATGTGGTGGACTCTGAGTTCAAATATATGGAAAGCTCTCACACTGGGCATGCTCGCACACTTTGATAAATGAGGCATATGTCAGACAACATGCCATGGAAAGGCTGAAATGGGCATGCTCACACACTTAGGCCATATCTCCGTTTAGCAGTTGGCCACACATATCTGGTATTTGTACGTGTCATTCCAGGAACCAACCACAACACAGCAATCTGCCCAGTGCACACAGTAAATGACTACAGAGACATAAGTGATATAGTGGACGCCTCATATTCAAACATCTTCCACAGATACACAAGTTGCTCATAGGAACAGGGAATGCTATGGCAATAAAGACCTGCAAACAGTCTAACAGCACAACAAATATTGTGCATCTGACAATTGAACATATGGGTGTAGAGGTCAATACTAGGCTTGTCGCCCTAGGGAATGACAGCTTAGCCAGAGTGTGCTTGCTGTCTGCATCCCCAGTGGAGTAGGCTACTGTGCCACTGTAAAGTAGGTCACATAAGGCAACGTGTGAGGCTAGTGAGCTGTGCCTCTGTCAAGCAGGGGCACAGTGGAGATCCCAGGGTTTGAATGTGCTAAGCCACAGCCATGTTGTTGGTGTGTGCTGGAAGAGGGTTGCTGAGGACCTCTAACAGTAAGTGGGCATCAATAACAGACTGAGGGGAGCCCTATCTGCATTGTCTGGACAATTCCACTGTCAACACTGTGTTGTGATGATTATGTGGGAATGAAGTGTCGTGCGGGTACTGTTCACAGATGTCCTCCTCTGTGGTCTACAGCTCTGCAATGTATTAGCTCACTCTGTCTGTTGGACGGCTCATATATGGCTGGTGGTACACCTGACAGGTGTCTTGTTGTGGAGCAGTCATGGGTATATGTGGGATAGCATGATCAATGCAAACCTTCATGCTCATAGAATGCAATTGTCAAGGATTATGCAAGAGTGGCCAGTATAGTCCCCACATGGGTCCTTTGAAGTCAGTCCACCCCAGTCTTCACAAGTGTAGAGTCTGCTTGTGATAAATACAGTTTGTTTGCAGTGACAACCTTCCTGGGGTGGGGATGGGATATGGATGTCAGGTAAAGGTGGGTATGGTCAGATATCAACAATGGTGGTCTACCTCTGGTGTGGAACAGTGAGTACCCATGTTGCAGATGGCAGGTGCAATATGTATTCCCCATGTGGCTGTGGTGAGTGGTTCTGCCATAGCACATGGAGCCACAACTTGTACTGTCTGTAGGGTAACATGGTATACCCGTGACTACTTCACACACACAATATGCCTGTAGCTGATGTTAACAACTGAATGGTGTATGTGAACACCTGTATATCCGGCACTGTTCCCAGGGAAGCAAAGTGTGTGTCCTGGATGTGGGAGTGGTGTCCTGGACTGGTTGTGTTGTGTGTTACACGTCCTGTGGTCACGAAGCATGGTATAGAACATAACCTGCCAGTGCGATGTGCATATCTGACCCTGACGTAGGTGGCTGCAAATGCATATATATGCTATCCCCCACCTGACAGGTAGTACTAGATGTACATACCTCTGTAGAAATAAAGATGTCAGCACCCTATAAATACTGCAGGTGCAGACCAGATGCCCAGTAATTCGGTTAGCGCGGTCTGCTAATGCGGCTCCCTCAAGTGTCATAATATAGGTAGGTAGGAGTTTGAACCATGCAAATGCTCAGTTTGTGTGTGTGTGTGGGTGAGCGGGGTCGATGTGTGTGCAAGTCTGTGTGAGGGAGATGTCCCTTTTGGCAACTGTGAAAACACTCTACAGGATGCACATTCCCCTATCTAGGCACGGATGATGTCAGCACCCTATAAGTACAGCAGGAGAAGGGAAACCTCCCAGTAATTCGAATAGCGTGCTCTGCTAATGCATCTGTCACGAGTGTCATAACATAGTTAGGTAGGGGTTTAAATCCTGTAACTGCCCAGTGTGTATGGAGGGGGGTTAGTGTGTGTGCAAGTCTGTGTGAGGGAGATGTCCCTTTTGGCAACTGTGAAAGCACTCTACAGGATGCACATTCCCTATCTAAGCACAGATGATGTCAGCACCCTATAAGTACAGCAGGAAAAGAAAAACCTCCCAGTAATTCCGAATACTGCTAATCGGAGTGTCATAACATAGTTAGGTAGGGGTTTGAATCCTGCAACTGCCCAGTGTGTGTGAAGGGGGGTTAGTGTGTGTGCAAGTCTGTGTGAAGGAGATGTCCCTTTTGGCAACTGTGAAAGCACTCTACAGGATGCACATTCCCCTATCTAAGCACGGATGATGTCAGCACCCTATAAGTACAGCAGGAGAAGAGACACCGCCCAGTAATTTGAATAGCGAACTCCGCTAATCCGTCTCTCTCAAGTGTCATAACATAGTTAGATAGGAGTTTGAAACCTGCAAATGGCAAGTGTGTGTGTTTGGATGTGGGGAGTTTGTGTGTGTGCAATTCTGTATGAAAGACATGTGCTTTTTTGCAATCAGGAGATCACGCTACATGATGCACATTACCCTTTCCAAACACTGATGATGTCAGCACCCTATACATACAGCTGGAGAAGAGACACCTCCCAGTAATCCGAATAACGCACTCTGCTAAAGCTTCTCTCTCAAGTGTCATAACATAGTTAGGTAGGAGTTTAAAACCTGCAAATGGCAAGTGTGTGTGTGTTTGGATGTGAGGAGTTTGTGTGTGTGTGCAATTCTGTATGAAAAACATGTGCTTTTTGGCAATCAGGAGATCACACTACATGATGCACATTACCCTTTCCAAACACTGATGATGTCAGCACCCTATAAGTACAGCCGGAGAAGAGGAACCTCCTAGTAATCCGAATAGTGCGCTTCGCTAATGCGTCTCTCTCACATGTTGTGACATAGTTAGGTAGGTGTATGAATCCTGCAAATGGCAAGAGTGTGTGTGGGGGTAGTAGGGTGTGTGTAATTGCAAGTGTGAGAGAACAGATCATTTTGGCAAATACTACAATACACCAGATGCTGCATATTCCCCCAGTAAACACAGGGGATGTCACCACACTATCAGCACAGCCAAACAGGGCTACTTGGCCAGTAATGCCAGTAGTGCGCTCCGCTACTGGGTCTATTACCATTGTCAGAGTACAGATAGGTATGTTTTGGAAACCCACAACTGCCACGTGTGGTTGTGTCACACATTATGACCTTGTGTGGGTCTTTGTGCATAACAATGCATGCCATTGCCTAAACCAGCAATGGCAATGCACACATGATGTATGTGTGTAACACATACACATAAATACCTGTGACCTGCAGTAGTTACCATGTCTGACATGTGCCTCGAGTGGATAAATGGTATTCGCAATGCATAACAATATGACTGTGTCTTACTGTGCAGGGGCCGCACACGGTGTGTCTATACAGTGTGGGTTGTATATGGTAAAATACCTACAGCAGGAGATACACATTTGGTCTGGGCCATATAGTCTACATGCAGTCAATGAACAGGTGCTGCATGTTCCCACCTGTTGTGGGAGTGGTAACATGTTATTCCACTGCAATTCAGTGACCACATGCTGGGAACCTTTCAGCTAGTGTGTTGTAGCTACAGTAATGCTCATGCACAATGTTTGGCTGGATGCAGTCCAGCCATATAAAGACATTTCTTGAGACTGTCATATTGCCAGTGTTGTTATGGAGGATAGGTGGGTTTCCTGTGTATGGGAGGGTTGTGTGTGCCAGGCTATGAACCAGAAGGCAGTCCGACACACTGTTAGCTGCACATGAATAGGCCCTGATGCTTTGTGCTGTGCCAACAACCTGCAGGTGTGTGTATCTGTGGTGCCTTGGGATACCACCCCCCTGTCCATGTGTGTTACATGTGTAGGGGACGACAGGCATGGTATGAGGTATAACCTGGCAGTGATGGGTTGCACCTGTGAGCCATGAATCAGGACTCTGGTACTGCACAGACATTGCAGTTCACCGTGCTGAGGACAGTGTCCAGTGCATGCATCTTGCGGTGTACACTGCTGATGTTGTGTAGCATCACTGTTAGTGTCATATCCTGTGTGATACCCGTGGAGGTGGCTGTGTAATCCGTGTCCTGCAGCAAAAGGCGCTATGTGTGTATCAAGGGGCTTCGCCAATATACAATGGCCCATGGATGTCACGTGCAAGCTGCCCCTCGCAAATCATTGTGGCTTCCCTAGCATGTAAGCACACGTTGACAGCCAGTGGATACCCTATGAATGACATTGGAGATTGAGCAGAATGTAGACATAGAACACCCTTCCTACATATAGTGGTAGCATACCTGGTGAGGGTATGATGGCAACCAAGATCAGGCTCATACTGGCCCGTGCCACATGCTGAGAGATCCCAGTCCAGGTAGGTATGTCTCAGGTCATCCATAGTGGCATGGTCAATGACTGAGTCATATGTGTCCATGCCTCTGACTGACTTGTATGCATGTGTTTTGTGGTGGACCATAGTGCCCCACAGGTATATCAGTGTGACCTTCACCATGTACAGTCTGTTGAGCGGGACCCCACTGCAGCGGCCAAGAGAGGTACCTGACACATCTGTAGCAGGTGTGTTGTGTAGCCCTACAGGCTGTGAGTATGTGGCACACAGGATGTGTGTGCCATGTGTGGCATGTGCACTGTTCCGATGTAATGTATGCCTGTGTGCCAGCTGCAGAGGTGTGTGATGCTCAGGCAGGATGCTATTCTGAGTCTCCAAGTATGCCCCAGTGTGTTCAGATTGCTGTCAGTGTGGGTCTATGTCAGACTGGTATTGTAGTCACTGTAGTATGTCATGCCACCTGACAGGGTATGGCATTACTGGGTTCAGAGTGCTCAGTCCCCAGATTGGCTATGTGGTGGCATCCCACACATGTGTTGTACATTCCTGGCCAGGGGTGAGGGTTGACTGCATACATGTGGCAGCTGTGATATTGCCACATGACTCACATAAACCACAACTGGACCATAGAGGTGATTCACAGGTTACCTTTGCACATGCTACCATAGTAGTGTGATTGCCATGGTGATTACCAACACATAGGGCCAATGGGGAACAACATACTGAAGGTGTGTATGTGTGGGTGTACTGCTACTGATTTAATAGCACTGGCATATATGACTGCACATGTGGGTAAATGCCAGGTAAGACATGTGCAATGTGTCACAGGCAACGTACATGCAAACAGGACAGACAGTGATGTTCTGTCATGTGTAAACTTGACATACGTATAGTATGCTATGCAGATGTCACTAGGAGTCCACAGAAGCACTGTAACTCTGCATTGCAGGTGGAAGCAGTGTTCCAGGGAACCCCAAGAACATGCATGCAAACAAAGCTACAGTAAGCAGGGCTGGAAGTAGTCCATTGTACAACAAAGAAGGGGTAACACTAACAGTAGGTAACAGTGCAAATATGTTGGCACTATCAACATGTACCTAGGAATGCACAGCTCAGATGTCCATAGTAGAACTGATATTATGTCATAGTTAATTGTGATTTGTATTACATTGGTACTGCACACATATCAACATGCGCAAACATCCACATTGCATAGTCATTGTGGGCAACTTGCCACCATTACTGTACATGTCCATCATTGCATATCACTACTTGCATTAGCTTCCCCCCTGTGCTACCCATGTATGTGGCTATCTATTGACATCCTTACCACCGGTATGCAATAATGCGCAGCTGTTACACTTTGGTACGTACTATGGGTGTAGATAACAATTCAGGACAGTCATACGGTTACTGCATCAGGCATGCTGGGATATACACACAGTCATTTCAGCACAGTGTACTGTTACCAACATGATACTACTAATACACTTCTATGTAGTCACCCTGTGCATCAGCAACGTGTTTACCTGTTCCTGTACTGATGTTGGAGATTGCAGTAGGTGGCACAGTTTCATCATATGCACAGGGTGTGAATTAGGTATGCCTGAGTCTGCCACTGATACCACCAATTGACATGTGTGTGTATGTGTGTTGGTGAGGGACAGCAGTACAGGGTGTGGCACTGTTGGTGCAGTGTGTGCATGTATGTGGTAGCCCTAGGTGTTAACATTTCGCATGTGTGTATGCACGCACACAGTTCCACCTCATGGCTGCCATATACAGGAGTTTGTGGACAGCCACAGACTGCACCTGGCAGGTCATACAGATCAGTGTCTGTGGGCACGGACACGGTACCTGTGCCTGGCAGGGGTGCTACGGACCATATCCGGTAATAAGCCAGACTGGGTACTGTCATCAGAAGCAGGAGTGTGTTGACTGGACACAGGTCCCTGTTGGGACTGTCCAGAGCCACATGCACGTGGTCTCCTGGGGCATTCCGATGACAGCACAGACCCAGCATTGCTGGGGCTACTGCTGGCACTATGGGGGCATCCGCGGGCCTGTTGTCATCCGCGCCGACTGCCAGCTGCTGCTGTTGCTGGCATACAACCACGTCAACGCCACAACCGCCCATCATTGCCCTGGCTCATGGACATGTGGTTGTGGAACTGCTGTAATATGTCCCCACAATGTCTGTCTATGACATCGGTGAAATTACGGATAGCATCTGCGATGTCACGCATACTGTCAGTCATGGCTGTGCGACATGCTCTCAAGCTCCCTCAGACCCTGTCTGGTGTACCTTTCCATACGCGACTGTGCCTGCATGACAGCCGAAAACATAGCTGAGGTTGACAGACCTCTTTGGGCACATCTGCCAGAGGCAGTACGCCCACGGATGCACCCACGAGAACCCATGGGCAACTGTCTGTGTGGTACCATCGCAGGACCCTGCCCATGGCTGCTGTGTGGGGAAGCATGTGCCACAGATACCACATTACCCTGGTCAATGCCCACTGTATCCTGTCCATCACCTAGGGACAATGGTGACATAGGATGTACTGGCAGGATGACTGTGCGCAATGATGGGGTTGACATCTGTGTACTGTCAACTGGCTGACCAATGACGGACCCTGACACACCTTCCTGTGCCATTACACATATATCATCATTATCAGTACCTGTGGCACCAGATTCAGGTTCCCTGCTGCAGGACACCAGAGCAGCACCAGAACCTGTGGGAGGAAGACAGGAAACACAGTTTACAGTGTCCACACAATGTTACCAGTGATGCACTTATGCACACATGCACACGTGGACACATGCACATGCACACATGCACACATGGACACAGGCACAAATGCACACATGCACACTTGCACACGTGCACACATGCACACATGCACATGTGGACACAGGCACACATGCACACATGCACACGTGGACACATGTACACATGCACACGTGGACACATGCACACATGCACACGTGGACACAGGCACACATGCACACATGCACACGTGGACACAGGCACACATGCACACATGCACACATGCACACGTGGACACAGGCACACATGCACACATGCACACCGCAGTATACACACAGAGCACTACTGAGTTACACTAGTATTACTAGCACTATCAGGACTATTATAGGTATTGTTAAAACACACTCACCAGCATGGATGGCCTGCCTTGCTGTAACACCGGAGGGACCTGCAGAAATAAGGAGATTAATGTCAGTGGGCACAACTGTGCCATTGATACTGCATATGATACAGTGCAGTAGTACACCAGTTGCCTTTCACACGTCAGCTGCTGATATTGCCAATATCACACCTGCACAATTACATACTATGTTGACAGCTACATACCACGGACACACCTTACACATGCATAAACTAACAGTGTACAGAACAGTCAAGTGTACATATGGCATATTACCTACACACTCCATGTTGTGCTGCTGTGTGGATCCAGCCTCCATCATGATGCAGGTGTATTGCTGTTGCTGTTCCGGGGCTGGAGCCACAACACTTAGGAGTAGCCCCTCCAGTCTGGTGAGGGGGGGATGTGTGGCCACCCCACCTCTGGTGGCAACCTGTTGCCTGTGGATATCCGACGCATGCTGACGGACATTTCTGATTAAATCACTGCAGTGATGTCGTACCTGCTCATATGTCCTATTATGCGTGCCAATGTCATTTACCCTACGGACAAGGTCTTGCCACAGTGCAGCCCTCTCCTGCTGATTCTGGCTGGTGCGGGAAAACAGTATGTCATAATCCCGCACCAGGCTCTGGTGTATCTCCTCATCTTCTGCTGCAGAGTAGGCGGGATTACGCTGATGCACCATGTCCTGGAAGAGAACACAAACAGGATATCAGCAGACTATGTCAGCAATATATGGCACACATACTATACATGATACTCAACTGTAGTGATATACTACTACTCCCATATGTAGCATGTGTGTCTCTTGGTGGATACACAAGTACATGGCCAGATATCAGTGCTCAGCCAACACCTGTGCAACAATACCTGCCACATTCCATACAACATAGTAGCATGCCCCATCGGTCAGCACACTGACGGGTCCAATGCACAACCTCACTCTGGGGTTCATACCAAGGTACTGTATGTGGAACGCCATCCACTAGTGTGATCTGGACACAAGTTACTCGGCCTGGATATACATATCCCACCACCACCACCACCAGCACAGTAGACTACTTTGATATGTATGTGATTAGACAGTTATTCACTTGTTAGGACTGAGATGGTATCCATGCAGCCCACTGGGCCAGTGGAAGCCACAACCCACACTGCTGACCCCTATGAATGCTTCCCATGGACATCCCAAAGATTGCATGGAACATGCACACACATTTCTAACCCAGACCCTATACACAAAGGTTAGGCATCCTGTCCGGTGGACCCCAGCCAAAGGCAGATTGTATAACAATAGAAGGAGGCTACTGCAGGACAGAGCAGATTCACATTAAGGGAAGGCATCTGTGGTCAGCACTGGTAATAAGCTACGGTCTCTCATAACAACATCCACAGCCTACTCTGGGAGGGAAATGGCCACGAACACTATAGATAACCACAAGGCCTTCTTCAGTTATGTTACACATATGGACCAAATGCCTCAGATATGCTCTGAGTTAATACACACCTACTTAACATTCACCGAACACACAGATATTGGCAACATTCTGGCAGACAGGTTCGGTGCACGTATCCCTCCTTCTCCCCACACTTAGAAATACTTATCACAGCTGAATGTAACCTCCCTATCATCTCACATGTCCAGGTGAGGGCCGCCCTCAGCAAAGCAGAACACACAACATCAATGTGACCTGATGGTATCCCTGGATGTGTGCTATGTGAACTCCAAGAGGACATACAACCGCATATAAGACTGATATTTAACCTTGGCCATACTACAGGATATGTGCCTGAACACTGGCATACAGCAACAGTGGTCCCACTCCACTAAGGAGGCACCTCTACTGACCCTGGGAATTACCGCACCATAAGCTTAACCAGCCTGGTCTGCAAAGCTATGGAATGATTCAGTATGGGACGCATATACAGCAATATTGCGTACCTGCAGACACTTGTTCCCGGCCAGTTTGCCTTTGTGATGGGCTGATCCTGCCTTTTGAACCTGGTTGACCTTTCAAAACAGTCACTACAGCCATTGATGAGGGCAACGCAATCCATACAGCCTACCTGGACTTGCCTAAGGCCTTCAACACAGTACTCCACTCAGGCATCATAGACAAGCTCATTAGCTTACATGTTACTACATATGTCACATGATGGGTTGCACACTGGTTGACATACAGAATCCATAATATCGATATTGTAGGAGCCATGTTAGACTCAATGCCAGTCACATGTGGTATCCCACAGGCCTCTGTCCTAGGACCCCTCTTGTTTGGCATTTATTTCTCAGATGTAAAAGCAAACATGTGCGGGTTGTGGATGACAAAGTTCCCAGATGACTGCTAACTAAGTGCCATAGTCGTTACACCAGCTGACACACACATCCTACAGACAGGCCTCACTGCAACGGAAAACTGCTGCCAGGATCATGGCCTAACACTGAATGACATGTAATGTATAGTCATCCCCTTTTGCTGGAACTACGTGCACACAACATATCACATGGACATACCTATAGATACAGACCTATGACACATATGGAGGGTTCACAGTATGCAGACTATTAACCTGTTACTTTACATTACCTGTGTTTGTTGCAGCTGGTTGCGTTACTGCTACTACTGCTTCCTGCTGCTGCTGGCACGGCTTGGTACTATTACTGCTGACAGCTTCAACTCAGTTTGTGTACCGTGTGTTGTTGTTTGTGTTGTTATTTTTTTCTCTCTCTCTCTCTCTCTCTCTCTCTCTCTCTCTCTCTCTCTGTCTGCCTCCAGACAGTGCAATGAACGTATTGCATGTGTGGAGTGTGAGTACAGGATGCTTTTGTAGGTATCTGCATAAGTCCATGTGATGGCCTCTGCACCAATTGTAAGCCAGCATTTGCTAATTGCATGCAGCCAGTTGTGTACTGATTGCAGTTCTCACTGTGATTTCAGGACAGTGCTATAAAAGGGTATGTGAGATAGGCATTGTCCTTTCAGATTATAAGGGCGGGGACCATGCTGGTATGCTGTGGACACTGTTCTGTGAGTGTAAAGGTTAGTATCTCTCTCATGATTCAGGCTGTGTTGTAGATTCACATTTCTCCATTCCTCTCTCCTGTTTCCTGTAGTAAGTGTGTATGCACACTGACCTACAACTATATATATATATATATATATATATATATATATATATATATAGTGCGAGCTGAGCTGCCAGTCAGCATGGCGGGAAGCTCAAACCAGCTTAGCCCAGTAGTTACAACTTAAAAGTGTAGTTAGTCACTCTGATTGACAGGTCCTATAGATTCAAAAAAAAAAAAAAAATCCACTGTCGGGTCAGAACCCAGGACCTTAGAAACAGTATAGCAATATATATTTATGTAAATATACATACATTTATATATGTACATTAACTGACATTATTACCTACTAGCTACCAACTAGCATGGCTGTTTCTGTTCACTCACTACTATTATGGAAATCCACTAGTTCTGACAGTAAGTATGAATGACATGCTTTGTGTACTACACATCCTATATTCCCTTTACATTAATTCCTACTATTACATGATATATTTATTTTAGCACAATGTTCTTGTATAAGAGTCATGGCTTAGTGGTAGGTCATGCAGACTACTGTTTCTAAGGTCCTGGGTTCGGGACTGACAGTGGGATTTTATTTTGCTTTTGAACTGACTACAGGACCTGTCAATCAGAGTGAGTAAGGCACTTTTAAGCAGTTGTAACCGGGTTAGCGCTGGTTTGAGCTGAGCTCCCGCATGCGCACTGGCATTCAGCACCGCACACACCCGCTTACAACCGCTTAACAGTGCTTACTCTGGCACACGACCGCGCTATTTTCTTTGAAAGAAATGAAAATGGGGAGACAGGAAAGTGGTGAAAAAGGGGTCACAAAGAGGGTACGACAGTAGGGAAACAAGCTTGGGTTTTGCAGGAGGGATGTAGGTAAGGCCCATAGCTGCCCATTTCTTCATCAGCAACAGCTGTGCATATGTATGCAATTTGGTGTGACATTTGAAACCTTCCACCTCTGAGAGAGGTGTCAGGACAACAATAATACTTGTTGTACAGCCAATTGTAATTGATAGTTTCCATGTCCAGCAGACATGTGCGGAATGGGCAGCTATGTATGGGGCGTAATTTTTTTCTGGGTACAGAGTGCCCTTTTTTTTTTTTTTTTTTTTCAGGTGAGAGTGGTATGTCAGGTGAAGGAAGTCGGTATAGCTGGGGAGGTAGGTTGGGTAGGTCAACAGACAAGACAAACAAGGTGCATACAGAGGCAGTGTATGACACGTGTGGGGGGGTTACACAATTGACGGGGACGGATGTTTGGATATCCAGAGCCCATGAGCCCACAGATGGCAACAGTGGAACTGATATCCCCACCCATGGGCAGTTGCCACTGTTCCTTCACTGCCCAGGATGGGGCTGTGCTGGGGGCTGTGTAGGCCAGGCAACAGGCATGCCCGTAAGTTGTGCCACCTGTGCCTCAAGCTGGCATAGGGGCCCAAGAACAGAGTCCCGGATCTCGCTACTCACCACAGTCCGGACGCTACGGAGGGTGAGTGGTGGTTCTCCTCTGGCCACACTTACAGAGGGGGGACGGGCCCCATCCCCTGCAGCGCTTCAGCAGCACAGGACCACCGGAGGAGGGTCCAGACTGGGCACTAGTGCCAGGTGCACTCGCCAGCTGAGGTGGGAGAGGTGGGTTCGCTGGAACCCGCCTTCCCTGTCGTCCTATGCTTTGCATTATGTCGTGACAGTTTGGGTTAGTAACATACAATACCATCCGCAATTAGTTGTAACAGCATGCATTAGTATTCCCATTAACCAAACACCCAGATATTCACACCATTGAACAGCGAGCATAACACATGCATAATTTGAACAGCAATACACAGTCCAACAACATGCAGGGTTGATTGATGGCAACAGGCTATCAGGTTTAGATGTATGAACAGGGCAGATGCATCAACGTACATGCAAATATTTATGACACAACAGGACAAATGTCCAGGGGTGTTAATTGTGATTGCACATACCATTTTAACGTAGAATGGGGTATGTGTGGTTATAGGGTGGGGTGAAGAAAATAATATTAACACCTTTGAATACCAATACATATGCTGTACATTTCTAATAGCTGCAGATATATACACACTACTGTTCTAACTACAGTTTCCTATATGATAACTACTTCAATTTGGTGATAGGACTGTTACTGCTACATCAATATACATTTTATTGTTCTTCATACACGTTCATATCTGGCTTTGTTCAGCTACATCATCCTGCTACATTTGCTTTATATAGCTATAGACAACTGTGGATGTTTGGTATTTCAGACAATCATACTATCTTCATATTGCAGACTGAGAGCAACATATCCAGATTTTGGGATACACATTCCAGCTGCAGCAACACTTTGAACACATTTCGCAGTTTGGTTCTACTTGTCACATTCATTTCAGTCTGTACTGCCTGCAGTATACTTTATTCAGGGGTTATTACTACTTTATTGGTGGATTCATAACTCTTTCTCACACTCTCTCACTTGTTTTCATTTTACTATTCAGGATGGTACTTACTTCTAGGCTTTATTGACATGTTTTACCTGTAGTTATTACAATCCTTTCCAGCAGTCTCACTTCTGTCATGTTTCAGTATTTCAACAGGGATATATTTCACACATGTGATTTGCTCATCTTCTGCAGCTGTACTTTTCAGCCTGCTGCAGATTGTGTACTATTATATTACAGGTGGGGCATCTTTATTTCAGACTTTATTTCAGACATTTTCATTTTTCTGTTTGGATTACAGACTACAACACACTTTTGTAATCAAGCAATACTTGCAAACACTCTTACACTGTTACTTGCACATTTTATTACTTAGTGACTACACTGCACTCTTTTGCTAACTGTCATACTTTTATATTTCTTTACAGTTACTGGGAGTGGATTACTGACCTGCCTGGTGGCGCAACCGCACCAGCCTATCGCCATAGGCTCTGCAGTTCGCAGAACGGACACCTGCAGCTGTAATATAAATGAAGTAATATTGGAATACACATCTCCATAATATCAGCTAGTTTAATTTCTTACATACATAATTAAATGTAACTTACTCAGTAGTGGGGCGTTGGGCATTTGCCGGGCCTCCTGGATCCAAAGGTTCAATTGGTCCTGCTTGCGTCTCTTCAGGTCCGCATGGTGGTGACGGACCTGCTCACCAGTCCTTGGAATCCCTGTGGCACTGGTGAGATCATGAGCTAACCGGTCCCACGCCTCAGCCCTATATGCTCCCCACAGGACCTGGCCCTGCATGAGTTGGGCCTCATGATTGTGGACTAGGAGCCAGACCATGGATCTGGACTCCTCAACGCCCCACCTCTGTGCTCGAAAGCAACTACCCTCACCTACTCCTGACATTCTGGCTGCAAGTTAGTTCTACAATTGTTTATGCTGTGTATTCCCACCTATGGGGCTTATATATGCCGTTTTTCCCGCACATATCTGTGATTGGCCATTTTGGAATTGTATCAACTTCACAAAACCTGCGTTGTCATGCTCCACTGTGTATTAATTCCTATATATTTGCTATTACTGCATTTCTAGGTACTGCTGTCATGACTTAGTGGTTCAGTACCTTGACTATGGAGCATAGTATCCTAGGTTTGAACCTGGCCACTGCTTTTTATTTTTTATGACTGTCTAGACAGACTAGGGGGTGTGTCTGTGTAAAGGCAGTTTTGATACAGCTTGCTCAACGTTGCCCGTCGGTTAGCTTGTTGGCGTGGTGCGCAGCTCCGCTAAACGGGCACGCTGGTTTACGCTTCATTTGGCTGTTAGCATGCATATTACGCTCAGCTCAGCTAGGGGCACACAGTTTCATCATGTTAAACCACTGCTCACCTACGGGCACTCATTTTACATCTGTTAAACCACTGCTCACCTACGGGCAGATGCACTCACCTTGTTAAACTGTAGCTCAGCTATAGGCACATCTCGCATTTTTTATTGTTTTGTTATCTCACATTTCTTCAAAATAAATGGACTATTTCATTACATTTTACATAAAATATAATTTTATATGTGCACATATTTGTCAGGGACTTGTTTCGTGCTTATTTTACTAAAAATAAAAATTGATGTTGTGGGGGCTCAAACCATGACTGCCTGCTCTTCAGCCGATGTCTCTACCGCTATGCTATTGCTTCTTGGCTTACTTTGCATATTTAGTTCTTATATGCTTTTCCACTGACTGCTAACTGTGGCTAAGCTACGGGCACGCTGGCGGAAATGAGCGTACTCATGGGCAAACATCTTTACAATTTAAAAAAATATATAACATGTTCATTTATATATTTTATGTTCATAGTCTGTGGGGGCATGTGTTGTGTTGTGTTTATTCACATTTCCATGGCCTCTGTGGTGGGTGTTTACTTTGGGCACTTTTACTCTTCTGGGGGCGTGTCCGCTTGCAGGGCTCGGCCTACGGACACGCCCCCTACTGTCTTCCACGGACCGTGTTAGCCTTAGGTGTGATTCAGCATGCCCTCATGCATATGCATGACATGCTGACGTCACACCGTTTAACTGCAGCCTCCGTGTAAGCCATGTATCTCTTACACGGAGGCTTCGTGAATCCTGCCCATTGTTTCTTTCTGTTCTGTTTTGGAAATATACAGCTTACTGTGTCTCTGTTCCACTTTTTTCTCCTTTGTGAATTATTTCACCTGGCCAATAACTGCAAATGATCAGTTGTGATCAGTGTACTATGTCAGTAGACAAACATAAAATCAAAAATAAAATAAAAAATAAAGTGAAGAAGGAAAAACTGTTAATAAAGCAAATTAAAACAGGAATATAATGTCCTTAGAAGACAAGAGTTAAACCTCAAGTTAGAGACCAAATATAGAGGATTATGATTGCATCTATGATCATAGCCAGCTTATTATGCATTTGAGACATGGATGCCTGCACTACTGAGGTGAATCCTGACATCCTTGTTGAGAAAACATCAAACTTTTTACAATAGGAGACCCGATCATTATTCTTTGTAGTCCATGGAGCTTTATCTACTCCATGTACTAGTAGTTACTGAAAAAAAATGCAGGCTTGCAAAGCGTTTTACCCACTTTCAAAGCCTTAGAAAGTTGATAAAATGTTTAGCACAGTCAGGCAGACAGCACACAGAAAGAGAATGTCCTTCCTTAGAATTAATAGCGTCAGAAGCTATTAAATATTCTGTTCTGTTATACTTTCTGAATACCAGCTGTTCGAGTTTTATAAAATACCCAGCTTCCTGCATACTATTAGTGCTGTCAGGAAGTAATTGAATAACAAATGGGTTAAAGGTTAGTGCTACCTACAAGTCATCCCTCTTTTCTTTCTTTTTCTCTTCCACCAACATCCTTCCAGTCATATTGCATATGCAGTCAGCACTCTGCTGTGGTCGATGCTTGCTTTTGTTCTGTTTTGTTTTGTTGTGTTTTCATGGGACTACTGAAGTGCTATGTTTGTTCATTCTTTTTCTCATAACACAGACAGCTGTATAAAACTTCAGTACTGCAGCATGCTGTTTTGTTCCATAGGAAGTGCTTTGGCATTCCGATATTGTTAAAGCAAAGCAGTGATTACCATTTAAGCACAACAACTGTAGAGTCAACCCAAAATGAAAAAGTGTGGTTATATGCAACATGAAAACATTTACTATCTCAGATATCAAAGTTAAGCACAGCAACCTTTTCTATAGTCTGCTAAGGAATAACTGAAATCCTTTGTCTACAAACCTAAATGATTCCTGGCCTAGTGTAATTTAATCTGCCTTTGACTGCTCTGTCAGCAAAATAAGCACAACAGAACCATGGACTACAGACTACACTGATCCGTGAAGGCACTGTTGCAAACACTAGCAGCAATTTATTTATAAATATAACACAACCCTGACAAATGTAGATGTCTTAATTGTCAGAATATCTATCCACAGCTCTGGTGAGGAAGCATTCAAATATTGTTACCCTTCTAAATGGAGAATCTCAGAATTTACCTATTTTGTAGTCATTATTGCCAAAAAGGACTGGGATTACTATGGATTTAATAAAAATCATGTTTCTAAGATCATAGGCAAGATTCTGTGGAAATGGGAAGAGCTTTTTTTTCACTCTGGATTAAAAATTTTCAACCATCGAGCTGATCTTAAACTAGAAGATTCTGTACATTTTCTAAGTATTACCGTAATACATCTGATTCAAGGTGATAAACAAGCAGAATAAGAAGTTGCTTTATTTCTTTGGACTTCCATTGGGGAAAATGCACTGCCTAGCTGCCATTTCCCATCCAGAATGGAGGGAGATGTACTTTTACCACATTTATCCATTGTAATAAGAATCTGTACTTTTCTTTTGATATCATTCTAACTTCAGGATTAAACAGACTGATTGGAAAGATATGCAGTCCAAATTACCTCTTATCTTCTATCAGAATGTGATTTGGTTAGGCCAGTGACAGTAATGAAGTATTTAACCAAGACCAAGGCTAATGGATTGCAGAGGAGGCTTTGACACATCAGTGTCTCCCACTACGTGAACAATACCTATTTGAACCATATCAGGCTGATTGAGTAATATTAGAGTAGAAGAATGGATATTTTTGATACATCCTATAGATGGTGTCTTTATCATTTCCCCATGGAGCCATTATTTACTACTTGTAGTCTGGTGGAAGAAAGGCCTATTGTTTGATGGTGATGGAGTGGTAAATTAAGATACTTCAAATCCATCACAAGTTATTGTTTTTGAGGTAAGCAAATATTATTTAACTAGCGGAATTATAGGCATATTAATGGATCTACAGGGACCTGTATTATTCTTATTTATCGTTCCTAAAATATTGTCAGTTATGATTTTCCTTTACAGATTTATCCCAGGATTTTACTCTTTCAAGAGAACATTGCCTAAAACCTGACACAAAGATAGGGAACTCTTCTCATAAAACATAGGGAAAATGCCCTCTGATGAGCTTTAATAATGAATACGCAGACAGTCTCAAAAAACTCCAGCTTTACTCCGTCGCATATCATCTACTCAGAGGCGATCTCTGCTTAACATACAAAGCTATGTGAAACCCAGAGCTGTTGGACATGCTCCACTTAAAGAAATCCTAATCCCTCCGAGCTACACAATCTAGGGACTTAAACCTTGTCATCACAATAAACAGAACATGCTGGAGGGATAGATTCCTGTCCCAGAGACTTCCCATACTCTGGAACAGACTACCTATCTATGTCAAACAGAGCTCCTCATTAGCACTCTTCAAGAAAAATCTTGATGATTGGATGGGAAATAGGAAATTCAACCCAGGGATCACTTCTGTGGCTCTGCTCGACAGGGGCACAGGAAAATAATTTTCTTGGGTGGCGAAAGCCAGGGTACATTTTTGGCTAGGCTTATATAGGCCCTAGGGCCAATGGCCTAGTACCTACCTATGAACCTATGAATCTATGACTTCTAAAAGATCGACAGGCTTTTTTCTAGTTACCATCCTTTGTTGCTGGGGTTATCAAAGACAGCAGAAAAGAATGTGGGGTGGATCTTTATAAGATATTCAGGGGAAAATGACTTTGGGTTGGCAATCAAAAACAACTATAGTATTTATGCATGGTGTGACGCCCGGTTAATATCCCACTGAACTGCCAAGAGTATGTGACATTCCCTACTATCTTGGGTCACTAACTAAGGAACTTCAATCCTCACTACTGACTGCAATGTGAGACTGTCACTTATACAGGAGTAATACTTCACAGTTTTCCCCTAAGAACACAACAGGAACATGTTCTAAAACCTGGGACTGGACTGTATGCTTCTGTCTACCCCTCGTGTATCTCCTTATTATGCACTTCAGAGCAATGTGTCCCAGTTTGAGAGCACTGATACATTCACACTTAAAAAACTTGAATTTCACACATCCAAACACTTCTGGGAAAGCCTCACACAGATTTCTATCTGTGTCTCTTCTCCCAAATGATACTGTAAAATGCTGCCACCAATTAGAGTGTCTACATGCCCTTTCAAAGGGGTGTCCAATTATTAAAATTAGATATCAAAACAAATGGTAACAAATGACCTAAAGCAGCCAGGCTCTCGGATTAGCTAGGAATTGTCAAAGCAGGTATAAGCACTCTGAAATCACTAAAGAATATAATATATAATTGACCAGCCACAATGTAAGATAGTAAAAAGATTTAATGATGAGTAAAATTATTAAAAATGTAAAGTAGTAATCACAATAAACAAACAAAATTCAATCGCCAGGAAAATGAAATTAATACTGAAGGATAGAAATCCAAAATTTAGAAAAACTCTGACTAAATAACTATAATTTCCTATCTAACTGAAGAACACTGTTCCTGATCTAAAATAAATCTTGCAACTGAGCAAAGGCAGGCTTACAGTTCTTAGTGAGTCCTTTGGGTATCCACTGCTCAGTACAACTGTGAACTGTGTACACCACTCAGCTACTACTGAACTGAAATAAACTATGAACACAACTGAACTGATTAAACTGTCTTCATCAGGGCCTGTTATAAGCTAGGTTAACTGTCTTAACTGTTCCACTTCTTATTTTCATTTCAACCTTAGAAAATCAACAAACAGCTGTTTTTTTTAAAGTTCCTTCCTGTTTTTCAGTCTCCGACCTTAAACACAGAGTATCTGAACACATTCTAATGACATCATCTGTAGATCATCTGACTCTAAGACAGTTTGCATTTACAATCTCCTGTACAAACATGCAAAGTTAGATATGTAACAGAACACTGTTCAACTTTTTTTAAACATCCTGAACAAACAAAGTATTATAACATGTAAGACCTTATTTACAATATCATAGCTAGTCATGCTGGCATATAATACACAGGTTAATCTGAAATCATGTACAAAATTTCAGCCAGACATGCTAGCACAGATGACAGTGTCTAATTTCTTCACACATGGTATAGAAAATTAACACAGACAACATCAGTCTTATGAAAATAATGCAGTTTATTATGTACAAGAAAATTGAAATGCAGATTCTTCCAAGCAAACTTAAAAAATGTGTAGTTTAAATCATACCATCATCAGGACCTTAAACACAATTGTAGGTGCTGGAAATAGTTTTGAAAGTAGGTTTATCTGGAATTTGTTACTTATAAACATTTGTAATATTTTGTAATGTACTTAGTATTTAGTGGAGCTTTTCTCCTCGGGCCTCTGCTGAAAATGGACATGTATCCAGCCAGACTAGCCCGGTCAACAAATGTAAAATAAAATAAATAAATAAATAAAGTTCTCAGGTAGAGCAAATTCCTGCCACCACTCTCAAGTCTTCTTTCACTCTGGACAATGATTTGGTCATCAGTTACCTTGTACAAGGGGCAAATGCTCTTTGTCTGGACTTTCCACATCCCTAATTTTATCCATTCATAATTACTTCTTTCAAGAATCCTGCTCTATTTAATGCAAAAAGGTTGTTCTGTAACAAAAAGCAACATGCAAATTAACAGATGAAAAGACGTTCTTACTTAAAGAGACAGAACAACAGTTTAATAAAACAGTCTGTACAGACAAGTTACAGCAGTATTTTCACACTGTTATAGCACCAGCTGTATTTGGAATATTTTGGGTCACAAATATACGTCTAACTAGTGAAAGTCCCTATGTTAAGCAGCAGTGGAGTTACACATAAAACAACCACAGGGATTATTTTAATGAAATTAGATATAGACCATCAGGTGGGAGAAAAGGTTTAGAGCTGCTTTTAGCTGCTCTGAGCTGTGATGACAGCAACCAGGAAAGCTACAATAAAGCAATAAAAGTCATCCATCCCTCCTTTAGGAAAAAAATGTTGACTAATAGGAAAAGTCTACCTAATCTGGCTCGCTCAATTTAGGTATAGGGGATTCTATATAGTGGATCATAAATGGGCCCTTACCTCCTTACCTTGTAGTTAGAGGTGATGTACTTAACCAATTATAAATAAAAGATCAGCTTCTATCTATACGGCATCCTTATTGCATTTATGCAAAGATTTACATTGTCCGGCGTCACACACTGCATGCTACCAGCTATATATATGCTTACTTATCTGACTATACGGCACCTCATTAATGTTTTTTCACATTGTATGGTTGTTGTTGTTGTGTCTTTCGGCTTTTCCCAATTAGGGGTTGCCACAGCGGAACTCCGGTCCGCTAATGATTGGCAGTAGATTTTTACATGCCGAGTTGCCGGCCCTGACGCACAACCTTCAACGAAGGTACGCCCATTCACTCATGTCTCCACACAGAAGAGGCTCTAGCGAGGCGACCATGCTACCGCAGCACCACCGCCGCAGCTTCTGTAATATATCAGGTTCTTCCTTTTGAAATATATCATAGCCTCATAGCTTTGTGGGTTCATTTGCTAGCTCATGACCTGCTAGCCTTCCAGAAGCTTAATACTAGTAATCCCAACCAGATATTTTCTATTTCCCATATATCTGTAAAGATTAAAACAAGTCAATGACTGACATCTTCTGCTTGTAAAGACAAATTATATTCCAAAATCTTGGAAGGTGTTGTGCACTATATCTTCCTCTTTCTTCTGTTTCTGATATTTATTTTAGTATTAGACTATCTGACCTGGTATTAGCTCACTTGTGGTTTATAGTTTCAAATGGAACCAGATCCGACTCAAGACAAGTAGAGGTCATCTCTTAGTAACTTATAAAGTAATATAATTACAGTTTCTGAAGACTTTTTGAATAGTAAAGTTTTTCAACTTTATGATTTTTGAAGTAAGAAGTCTTGCCTATACAAGTTCTTTCAACTGAATTATTCATTGGCTCAAAATATAGCAATATACTCAATAATGTGGCATTTATATTGAGATATGAAGTGCTATAGCAATCTTTGTCTAGTGAGTAGTCATGCCCTTTGGAAGTAGGCAGCTTAAGGGATATGCTCTTCTGATGTTGGCAGATACAAATTAATCAAAGTCTGAATTGTTTTGTACTATTGTCCTTAGAGCTTTAATGATGATGTTATTTTTTATGATTTGGACATTTATTTTATAATCATAATTTACTTCTATCTGTCAAGTCTCATAATATACCTGCTAGCATAAACAGTGAAGCCATTACTACTGCAGCAGATATATATATTTTGTGCAACACCCTGGAGAACTTAATCATATTTAACTGAAGTAATTAGGTTACCCTCTTTGAAAACATTAGAAAATGTCTCTCAACTTATTAGAGCAATGTCTAAAGTAATGGGTAAACAAAGGTACAAAAATAGTAACAGATTTTAAATATTGCTTTTATAAACTTAGAAAGTTGATAAAATAACATGATTTATGTTCACACACATTTTCTGGAAAATATGAAGTTGGAAAATCAAATGCATGTCATTATTTATTGACTTCAGTATGCAAAGATTTGCCATAAAAACAGACCAAAAATGAGAGGCAAAAATATGGACATTCTGTGAAAATCTGGGCAGTTGAGCGGTATTTGTACATCCCAATGCTACAGGCTGAAAATCTGGAACATCCCTATGGTGCTATCTATGTTGCATTGGAATTGAAATGCTCCAGATGAGAGCTTATCAATTTGCAGGCACACACTTGTTTGTAATGAAACATAATTGCTTAGGTGGTAGTACAAATTCAGGTGTAGAGAACATATTGTTGTACACAGCTAGCTTTGTGCATGTTACCTGTCAGGGAGCAGAGAGGTGGTCTAAGTGGAGTCAATGGCACTATCAAGCTGGGTAACCCTTACTCCAGGCCAAGAGGAAACGGGTAATAAATAACTCCTTAACCATCAGCACATTCACTTTTATTAAAATTTCTGCTAAGAATGAACTTCTCTGTTATGCTACTACAGGAATACTGGGCATAATGATATTATAGTACAGACTATAAATACAGAGTGTTCTTCTGACATTTATGGCATCATTTGCAAGGTGCCGAATGCTTGTGAATGCTTGCAAACTTTGTTATTTTCAAAGTATCCGTAGACGATATTTTCAACTTTTGGTATTCCAACTATCTTCAGATTTCTGCAACTTTTGGACAGTGACTTACCCTAAAGTCTAAACTATTTCAGAATTTAGCCTACAATTATTTATGCTTTTAATTCTACTGTGATTCATGTCCAAAAAGGGTTTTTGCACCAATCCAATTCATCTAGTTAACAGACAAATACAATTAATAGCTAACTAGATTTTTAAATGCCCATTTTAGCTAGTACACTTTTGAGATGGGAAGGAGATTCTGCCTGCCAGCCATCAGTTCCTCTGATTTTTTTAGAAAACTTTTTCATATCACTATAACCAAAAATGGTAACATACTGTTTCTGCCAATTCCTTTTCCATTGACCTTTTGACTTTCTATACTTGTGAGTAGGTATGCCTGGCAACCTTCACTCCCTCATAGGAAAATATTAAATGTGTTTTGAAGATCACAGCATCCAGCACCCCCCTACACACACACACACACACACACACACACACACACACACACACACACACACACACACACACACACACACACACACACACACACACAAACACATACATGGACCCCCACCTCCACCCACACAAATATGTGCACAAACAAAATGCACATTCATACAAATATACTGCTTTCATTGAATTGCCCCTTTTAACCTGCTTTCCTCAGATCTATTTGTGGGAGGGTAGATATTTCAGTCTGTATTTGCTCCCCAAAATAGACTCTATGAATGATTGTTGTAGATAACTACAAACATACCTTTTACATATCTTTCAGAAAACATGCTGTATTCCAGGGATAATTCAGTTTTATACACTGCTCTGTGGCATTTTGGACATAGTGATAGCAAGGCTGTTCTGTAAATTTGTGTTTTACTCCACTGTGTTTTATATTTTCTGTTTCAGCTTTGATCTGGTGCTATACATTCTGCCTACTTGTCACATAGTGCATTAAAGAGAGTAAGAGCTATGGCTGCAAGTTATGTGATAATCTAGATACGTATTGTATACTTTTCACATGGTTATCTTATTCTCTTTAACAGTCATTCTCATCTACTTCTTTTCTAAGAGCAATCGGTGTGAATGTATGCCTTCATCTCCTCGGAGGAACACTGAAAACGTAATACTGAAGTACTTCTGGGTATCTGAAGATACCTTTCTATTGCATATTCAGCTTCCAAAACTGCTTCTAATCACTGTGAACACAGTACTATGAACATCTTTGCCTTTTTTGTCAACTATATTTCACCAAGACCAATTTGTATGGGAGAGTAAGCCATTGTCCTACCTCTCTTCAAAGTCAGTGACTGTTTATACAATCTAAAGATCCTCCCTGCGACATTGTACACATATAAGTAAAACCCATTCTGCACTTACTTTTTTTCCTGTCATCTGCCCTAATGCCTGACATCTTTTTGAGCCTCACTACTCAATAAAACAATGCCTACTTTGAATTTCAGTCCATAACTTCAACTTTCATTGCTATCTTTTCACTGGTGTTTCTCCTTCCAATGCACACTATCTAACTTTGGGATGCCCACTTACATAATATCTCCAGTGCCAACACAGATGCAAAGCTTTAAATAAATAATAAAACTGTATTTCTTTCTGAAGGCATCTTGCTTGCCTTCTAATGTCTCATTTGTATAAAACTTTGCAGAACTCTGGTATCATCTAGAGCAATTGCAAACTGGCACAGACTGAGACTGTCAGCTCTGAAAACCACTCAGGAAACCCTGTTACAAAATGCACACCTTCCAAACATTATGAAACTCTTACCTTAGAACTTTACTTTCTACAGAAAACTCTTTTTACCAGTGAATTTTTTGGGCATTATAAGACATCTTCAGAGTGTAGATGTTTTGGCCTTGACTACATCTCAGTTGATCTGGGTTCAGCTAATAGTCAAGGCAGTCAAGGAAATAGTCAAGTCAGAATGGCTTTGAGTGGCAAAAAATGATTCTCCTATCCAAGCAGAAAGATTTGACACCATCACACTATAGCAGGTCTAGATGTACAGGCCCATGCAGCTGGACTTTGCAGGAGGAAAGTGAGCCCACAGATATGTGTATTGTACTCTAGCTAAGTACTGTTTGGGTCACAAGGCCAAATATTGTATTCTGCTTTCGGGCCAAGTGAGAAAGAAAATTAGAAACACAAAAAAAAGTATTTTAACTCTTCCCAGACATCAGAGGGATCCCAGGCCCTTGTTTCTATATTCCGGTGACTTCAGGGGCTTGGGAAAGAGGAATGAATGGAGTCAAGGCCAGCCTTAGGTCAACTGAATCTTATATAGCTGACTAGGACCCTGATCCTACAGTTGGGCCCTTCTCTAGCCTATGACAGGGCCATTGTGCCTTTTGTAACCTATAAAGTTCACCTAACAAAGACTACAGCAAAGTGCAAGGCATTTTCCTACTTGCAGTCTTGCTTCAGCAGTTGCAATGAGTCTTGTTGGAGCAGACTACATTTCCTACCATGCACCGTAGTGGTGGCTAGTGTAGTAATATTAACACTGCAGTTTCAAGACACAATTACTCAAAGTATTAATTACTCATGCTGTAGAAATAGTCATTTCTACTGCTAAATGTTCAGTAGGGTTCTCAATCTAAAACTGAGGTCAACTCAACAATATGGTTTTATGGATTGTGTCAGTTATTGTTGCAAAAGATAAGGCAGGGTTTAATTTGAAGATTCCTAGTGACACTGCTTTTCTTTCTGCTTTGATTCTCTTGCTGATGTAGTATGTATGGTTAGCTCTAATGAATATAATTCTTAAAAATAACAGAGCAACAATCAACCTCATACAGTACAAAAACAAACATCAGGAAGCATAAATAACAAAACAAACAGCTACTGTGATGTGATCATCAAGACTTGTTATATAATGTTGTATGGAAGAGAGGCACTTGATGTAGTTGCATGTAGAAGAACAATAAGCTCAGACAAGTGAACGTGTGAGGTAGGTGTGTGTGTATGTGTGTGTGTGTGTGTGTGTGTGTGTGTGTGTGTGTGTGTGTGTGTGTGTGTGTGTGTGTGTGTGTGTGTGTGTGTTGAGTGGAGGGAATCAGAGGTGGATAGAAAAATGATTCCAACTGGATTAATATGAGAAACCATAACAGAAGCAGTTTGACTCCTAATTGTACTACAAGAACACACTAGTTTCAAAGTCGCATACAAAATGGGGGATGGCTAAGAAGAAACATAAAGATACAAGAGGGCTTGATTGGATTAGGAAGGGGTTTTGGTAGACATGTAGTGTAGAAAGCTGTACAAGTTGTGTGGTATTTGCATGTTCTCCTTACATCTATGAAGGTTTCCCTATGGCATTCTGATTTCCTCCCACTTGTCAAAATATGTTGCTTAGTGACTGCTCTAAATTCTCTCTACATATAATTTCTATTGTTGCTGGTGTATAGCTGGAAGTGATCAGCAGGCATTAGTATTTTTAAGCAGTTTAGCAAAATACTTAACTAAATAAAATAGTTTGGTGAGTGTGAGCAATGAGGTTTCTGAGGAGAGGCCTGAGGTGATGATGATGACAGTTCAACAGTTTTATGTGGCTTTGCAAACATACATTGTCTATAACAAGTCAGGCCATGTGCAGGAGCTGATTGAATGTCCATGAAAGAAGAATGAGATGATATAAGATGAAAATGCATCATAAAGTTTAGCATACATCTGTGCTCTTTTTGCCTCCATCTCATTCCTTTCACAGCTATCAAGTCCATCACCACTAATTTATATTCTCCTACACTTTTTGGTACCAAAGCACATTAAGCACAGGAGGTGAGAATTGTGGATGGAGATGAATAAAAAGATTTTACCCAGACCGATGTTTCAAATTAACTTAGTTTAGAGTAACATGGTCTTTTGAGGGTTGTCTGTAGTGTCATCCCAAAGATGGTGGCATGTGCAGTGTACGTAACATACCAAGATGGTTTGATAGTTTATTACTATTTTACCATGTTATTATTTTTTTGGGTAAAATAAAGCCAATAAATAAAAATATTGTTATGTTTTTAATACACAGTAATAGCATATATTTATGATAGCTAGTCTGAAATAATTTTAAGTCCTGGAGTCCAGCAGATAAAAGGGGAATGGAGGTGAGAGTGGGGTTGGGAGTTTGGCTGGGGACCCCAAAAAATGCTCCAAACTAGGCACTTTGCTAAGGCTAAGTCATAGCAAGAGGATGAAAGGTAAAAAACATTTATTAATAGAGTACTGGATTTCATGGGGGATGTCCATTTCAGGTGTGGTACAATTTGAGCTTTAGTAATATTTTTCTCTTCCAGAATAGAATCTGACAAGTTTTGCTTTTTGAAAAAGATGGCAGAGCTATTTTCTGTTGCCTAGCAAGGACTGTTTTCTGTTTTAAACATCCAGTAAAATGTTACAAACTAAAATGATTTTTTTTCTGAAACATCATCTTCTGCTAGAACTCAACATTTCTTTTCCTATATTTAAAACTTAACTGCTTTTTTTCTCATTGCTTCAGTTGCAATTTGTGTTTAGTCTTGGAAAAAATACTAGTTAACATTCACCCTTAAGCTATTATCACAGTATTATAGTTTAACAAATGATATAACTCCTGAGTGTCTTGAAACTTTAAATAATAACATGTCTAAAAATAGTGGTTGATTTTAGTACAGAATGTTTCTGTCAACTTACTTCAATAATTTAAAAATATGCACATCTAGGTACATTTTTAACAATATTAAGAACATCTGTAAATAAAGAAAGAGTGTGGAAAGAACAGTTCCTGTGAAGTTTACAATAGCTCAGATTTATACTTTTGGATGCATGGCTTGAATATGTTTGAAAGCTGGCACAAGTTTTGATTATAAAACTGTTCAACTGTTTTATAACCTCTCCAGTAATACTTACAAAAACATATATGTTATGGGAATGCATTTTCTAATGTTAGAGCCAGCCACCTTTATTCTGCCCCAAGCTCTTCATAAAATATTTAAGATGTTTTTTGAATATGTTAGACGGGTGTTGCTAGGTAACAAGGGCTAAGAAAGACAAGTAAAGTGGACTATTTTTACAACATTTTGTGATAGATACCTATACTCTTAAGTCATTCTTTTTTTTGTCACAACAGATTTGTTTCTCCAAAGGAACATGGACAAACAACACCAAATGAAGGCCACTCCAAGTGTGGGAGTGGGAGGAGTGATGAAATGATTGCCCCACCGTTTAAGGCATTTCTTAAAATCTATAATAGCTTCAAGTCTATAATGCCTTATAGCTCAATGTATACCTCAAGAAAAATAACAAAGCAGAGCTTTTTGTACTACAGGAGCTGTAGGTATCATAGGTTCATAGAATAGTACTAGGCTAACTGCCCTTGTGAGCCATTTTAAGCTTAGCCAATTATCCCTTGTGAGACTCAAAGCCTGCACCTTGTGTTTGTAAGGCAAACACCTTAACCATTATGCCACCCTCATCCAAAGATCACTATATAGATTCATAGGTTCATCGGTACTTACTAGGCTGTTGTTCTGTGCCTGGCCTTACTTTCCCATAGTAGTTTTTACCTCTTATATTTTGTGTATGAATAACCCAGGCAGGCAGGCAGGACAAGGATATGTTGGGGCATTTACTTGTTGTCCCTTTCCTTGAGACAAATGGGTGCTAAACCTCAGGTAAATTTATGCTTACCCATCCAGTCATACAAATTATTTTTGAATATAGTAAGAGAAGTACTTTGCTTTATATGGAGTGGGATATGGTTCAACAGGAGTAGTATTCTCTGTGATACACACTGATCCCTCTATCATGCCTTTTTATGTTGTAAAAGAGATTAAGATCTCTAAACTTTTTCTTTATGCTACCATTGGACTTAGGTCTGACAGGAAAGCTTCTCTTGAGCCTCTGGTATATGAGGTAGAGGTCACCACTTAGTAGCCTGTATGATACCTAGAAGAAAGACAAAGTTTTGAGATGGTCAGCATATTTTTTTTTATAATTTAGTCCCTTGATTTTTTTTATTGAGAAAGAGTTGTGGTCATTCCAGTTATGACAAATATTTGGACAGGTACATACCACAATGGGCATTATAGTCAGTGAATGGACTAATGACAAACAAGTACAGTGCAGTCATTACTTCTCTGGACCTGGATGCCAAACCATTAACTATATGCTGTGAGATGAAAAAGGATTTCCTTACAATAGTGGATATGTGGTACTCAAAGGGCAGTTTGTTGTTGACATGGATTCCCAGATCACTGACTATGGGAGCAATTTCTTGGGGGATTTGTTATTAGAATGATAGTTACAATGGAAACATGCATGCCAAAAGGTACCACTATACTTTTCTTAACATTTAGTTTTATCTCTGGTTTTGACATGAGCTACTTTTTTGAGAAACACCCTTTTAGAGGACCTTGGTGTTCTCTTGGGAGTTTATGATGGCATCAAGTTTACAGTCATCTCATTAAGTCCTTAACATTTGTGTTAATCTGCAAAAAATGTAAATGCCAAATAGGAGTGGCCAAAGACTGAACCCAGGAGTTCACATTACAGACTCAAGATACATGGTTTGATTCTCACCTTTGGTCACGGTCTACTTATTAGCTATGCATGTAGTGGTCTTCAGACTGATTGCCTAGTATTTGCCTATGAACCTATAAGTGACAGGTCTTTTGGAGGAGGAGGAAGAGTCATCCATCCTAATTTTCTAGGTTCTTTTTGTAAGTCAGTTTGCTATCCAATGAGTTGTATAGGGATTTACATTTAACTTGGAGAGTTTATCTATGATGTCTGAATATGGGATGGTGCTGAATGCCTTTCTGAAGTCTACATAATATAGTATGTACTGATTTACCCTCATCCTTTGCTTCAATAACCTTCCCAAAGAAATTCACCAAGTTCTGTAGGCAGGATCTGCCTTTAATTAATCCAAACTGGACTGGGTCAAGAGTTTGTAGACTGCCCATCTCCTTATATATTAATTCCATAATGATCATTTCTATAGCCTTACAGGTAAGGCTGGTTAGGCTTATGGTGCTATAATTATGCAGGTCCTTTGATGTCCCACTTTTGCGCAAGTGGATGACTTTTGCTGTCCACCATTCATTTGTCATGAACCCTATTTGGGGGCTGAAATTGTATAGCTTCTGCAGGGGTGTCTGACAAGTCCTGTTTCAGGCTAACTAGTAAACAGCCCAGTATTTTATCCAGTGACATGGATATAATGCTCTCAGCCTTAAATAGTGCTATGAGGACTTGTTCTTGGAAAATATATGCAGATATCTGATCTGGGAATATTGGAGTAAAGGTGAAGTTAGACCCACATTTGTCTGCTAGTAGACTGGCAATGTCCACTGGTTTTCAGTGCATGACATCATTTACTATTAGATCTGCACAGTGCTGGGCATTGTTTCTGAGGTGCCTAACATAGATAAAGAAGGCTTTGTTGCTATCCTTCAACTCAATGGTTATGTTTGTCTCTTATTAGGCTTTGGTCAGGGTTGAGAGTTCCCTGATGAGTTTAGTAAGAGTGTTTTTTGCATACAGAGAATTGAATTTATTTTTGCACACAATGAGATTTTTTTCTTTTATTAGAGAGCCTGTTTATATTTGAGTTCCACCATATTGATTTATTTTTAAATTTCTTATTGTATTGACCTTGGAGTTGGACAAATGTGTCCATGCTGCTATTTAACCAGTTGATGGTCAGCTGGAGGGTGCCAGCTGGGTCCAAAAAACAAATAAAAATAAATAAAAATAAAAAAGTATTATTCCAACTAGCAGAAAACAAATGTATTTGTTCCCAAACCTCTGGCTTTGGCCAAAGAAGCACAGACTTAGCTAAGTACAGATTAAAACAGTCCACCAATGTAAAAAAAAGGAATACAACTAAAATAAACTTGTTCTAGGAGGACTATTCTTGCTATCAATACGGAACAGAGATACCTAGGAATAATCTTTGAACAAAATCTATCATCCCAGCAATGCACAGAAATGCAGGTCAACAAGGTATTAACTCAGATCACAATCTTATAGAAAATATTTAATTTGTTGACCTCTAAGGCTAGGTAAGACATTGTTATAAATGCACTCCTACCCAGAGTGGAAAACTGTCTCCCTTTAATTGCACTTCTCTCTGCAGTCATACAATCAGCCCCAAACTGCTTTAACAAAACCTCATATTCTTTTTCAACCATTGACTGCATCCTTACAACCCACTCCCAAAACATCCTCCAATTTAGCAAACTACCTGACAACATCAATGACCACCACTTAACATATGCCATTAGAAATGGCAATAAGAACCCATCTGTTCCCCACTATAATACTGGCCATAACCTATTTTCAGCACTGACACTTTTATAAACACACTCAAACAATGTGACACCAACTAAAGCATCTCACCTTAGATGAAGCAACACTTTTAACATCATTTTCTTAAATATTCTATATGGCTAAGTCACCCCCAAGAAGAAAAAGTGTCAAAACAATCCCTCATCTTGTTGACTTAAAATGTTTTTATACACATTCTAAATGCCCAAATCTAGTTAAGAAGAAAAAGTGTCAAACTCAGCTGTGTACATTGTTAACTCAAAACACAAAGCAGCTAATGAGGAAGAGATAGAGGCAGTAAGCAGTGGTACCAGATCCAGACACCTCAGGCTTTATAACACTAAAGAACTCTACAAAGTCAAGTCAAAACCTTGGTAAAAAAAGAAAGAAAAATAAATTCTATTTTGTCATATAAAATTAGCAAACAACAACCCCAAAGACTTTCTGAGCATCAGTTAACCACCTCCAAAACCCTGGCAAATCCCCCCAAGCTATGCTTATGCCCAGTGACCTTCATTATAACATAGTCTACTCAACTCCCAACTTCATCAACACAGCTGCTTCACTCCTTCAAAACAATGCAGTAACCCTCATACTGTATTCCACTCCAATCCCATCAATTATATTGCTTTCACAATACAATCTCTCTTAACCAGAGACATTATAAATTACCCCCTGAAAAGAGGCTACTAGGCTAGTGGGTCTAACCCAGTCACCAAGGGATAATTATATATTCTACACCAGCCATCCAAGTATCTTTCCCTAATCTCACTGAGGAAGTGATACTGTCCCACAAGAGAACTCTGCTCTAAATATAAATACCTTGGCTACCAAGGCCAGGCCTCAAGTGCACATGGTGAAGCTTGAACTCATGTCTTGTGGCCACAATCTGAAACCACGTGCCATCTACCCCCAATCTTAAACTCAAAATAGTTTCAAGGAAAATATCCAAACTCATGTTCTTAACTCTAAATTCTGTTCCTGCTCTTTCTCCCCTCGTTAATCAGTTGTCTTCCCTTCTCCCAAGCTGCAGAGTTTCTCCTTTCATCAATAACATCAGTAATCTTAGAATTTTGCTCTTTTCATAACTGTTGATATTAGCCCTTAACCTCTTTTTTTCAGCAACCTTGATCTTGCATATTAACAATGTCACCAGAAGCATAGCTGGATCAACCAGTATCCTGTGCTGTTTGTCACAATCTAGTGCCCCACCCTCCCAGCTCTTCAAATGAAGAGAAAATAAAAAGACTTGTCTAAAACTTGCAAGATGGTTCCTGTAGATATGATGAGAACACCCAGTCCAACACCTCTTGGCCATCCCAGCTCTTCAAGAAGAAAAAAGCAAAAAAACAAAAAAAGTACATTCTTTTTACTGCCATACCACCCAGGTGGCCAGATGCATGACATGCCACCCCCCCCCCCATTCCTCCTGCCCCAGCCATTTAGGTCCCATTTATGTGCCCTGCCCCCAACACTCCTTCCGGATAGTTTAGTAAAAAAATCCTTTTCTTCTTTTAAACTGTAGCAAATTGCTTACTACAAATGGATCATAACAAACAGCTGCTACAATTTATACCCTGCTTGCACAGAGCACTACCACCCTCAGGATTTACTTAAAAAATCTTTGTTCTTTTAAACTGTAGCAAATGGTTGCTATAGTTTATAACCTGACTACAAGGAGTGCTACAACACTTAGGTTTTAGTTAATAAAAAAAAAATATTTCATTTTAAACTATAGCAGCTGCTACAGTTTTGATCATACACAGAGAGTTACAGCACAACACTCTGGTTTGACCACAAAGGCAATACCGGCTTTTAAAACTGATGTTTCAATAAAGAATGATGGATGGACTCCTGATTGCTCCCCCTAACACTTTTTGCACATTACATTTGCCCCTCTCACCCCATCCTAGCTGTTCTAGTGCCTCTCACCTACTTTTATACTCAGTCTTCTAGACGTTTACACATTTTAGTATTTTGGATGTCTGTCAATGTTTTTTCACTTTTTGTACTCCTGTTCCCACTTTTCTACAACTGACTTATCCTGACTACTTTCTTCTTCACTGCAACAACCCGCCCTCCCCCCACCTTTGGACTTTTTGTTCTTTGAATACGTCAGCTTGTCACACATACCTAGACACCACCTAGTCTAGGTTGAATCAGTGATCACTATACATCAGATATTGTTTGTACTTACAAAGTGTCTGCTTTTCTCCCCAGGCCTCTGCTAAAAAGGTGTCTTGCATGAACCAGATGATCCTTTCCAGTAAGCATAAGCAAATAAATAAATTTTGGTTGAGTGTGTGTCTGTCTGTGGACGAGTATTTGTGGGTTAGGGCTAGGGAGGTGATAGATGGGTTGGTGTGGTACTGCAAAGGGAAGGGGTATTTAGTACCTTAATCTACAAGGCTGGGAATATGGGCAGGGATATAATTTGGGTTAAAGTTAGCACACATGACTGAGTTGGTGTGGGGGAGGGGGCTGCCCACCCTTGCTGATGTGTGAAATAATTCTTTAATTATTTTGTTTTTCAGATGATGGCAGTATTTTGCTTTAATCTGTTTAACCTCTATTAAAAACTGCAATTTCTGAAAGTTGTTTTGATAGCACAATTTATTTTTTTATATTTTTCTTTCAGCTTTATAATTTCTGGTTTAAAGCCCTGCTGCCTGTAACAAAGCCAGATCTATTTCTTTTTCATGCATCTTGTTAAATAAAACTTCCCTTTTTTGTACTAGTCTTTCTGTATATTTGTTCTTCTGTGTCCGTTTCAAATTTTAACATGCTGTGGTCAGTACTGGTACTAAATTGTCTAACTTAAATTTAATAATTCTAGCAATCTAGCAATCTGGTATCCCAAATAATAAGCACTGTTACAGTAAGTTGTCTAAATGGTATGTAAATTAACTTCTGAAATTCTACTACCACTGATGTTTCTTTTTTCCCTGTGTTTTGTTTATATTGTAATTAAGTTCATGGCCTCAGCCTGTGTTCTTGTCTATCTAGAGATATCCATGGTATTGATGAAATTCCGTTAGCATTATTGTATTACCATAGTCATAATTTATATTTATTTTTATTTATTTATATCAGTTATTTAGATGCAGAAATGTCTTGTGAGTCACTAAAGGGCCTTTGCACTTAGTGTTATGAATGTGCAAACTATTTTCAGTTTAGAAAAAAATGTCAAAATATGTCATTGTTGAGTCTAAGCTGATATTACATAGTTAAATCTAAATAAGCCTGTTTGTGATTATCACACAATGACAAAAGTAAGATGTCTCAACATGCAAAAATAGAAAATTCAGTTAACTACAGCATGCTGACTCTTTATGCTTAATCCAGCCACAGAGTTTTGCTTCAGAGGAATTTAAAAAAAAAAAAAAGGTTTGCTGTACCTATGCAGTGGTATTACTGTTGTAAGCAGACCACACCAACAGCATCATTGGTAATCTCAATAACTATATAAACATGCAGTCCAGCTAATGAGGCCAAGAGCTGGACTGCATACTTAAATGGCCAAGAGATCATGCCACATTACAGGACTACAACAGGACAGAACCACAAATATGGCAGTTTACAATGGAGGCTGACAGAGCATCCCACTAGATGCCACGTTATGCACTGTACTCTGCACTCTGTATCGTAGGGGCTGGCATTTTCAATGATCAACCATTGACACTGTAGGGAATCTCTCAGGACCATTATCCCTGGTCAGCAACACATTCCTGAATGTCACACTAGAACATGAGTCTTTCACCGTCACTGTTTTCTCATCAGTGACTGGATGGAACTGATGGCACATGTGTGCATCAGAGTGTTTATTGCTCCAAATAACTAGTGGTTCATTAACTGCAAGGAGCAGTTTATCATCAGTTGCAAGCTTGCGGTCTTTCCTTATGTTGTTTTTTTTTCTTTCACACACCTTCGTATTTGCTACCCCAAGTGAATGTGTTGTAATCGTAGTGCACTTTTGATTCCAGAAACTATCAAAAAGGACACGCAAGAATTAGGCAAGAGACATAAAACTACTTCTTTACTTTCTTTACTGGCATAACTTTACCTTCCTGCTTACAGAAAGCAATGTGCAAGGCATTAGTAATTAACATCCCTGCACATCATTCTAAGGAAGGTATTGATAACTGATTATAAATCAGGTATGCAAAATATCATTACTAGGGTACACCTTCTCCACTATAAAATGAGAAGCACATTTTTTATTATTATTTTTATTATTGCATACTATTAGATGCCCCAAATAAGAAAAATAATGACTAACTGCTCAGTCCTTTTTACACTTTGCATTGCAGACGATGCATGGGGTTATGCACACAAATGTTCACATCAGTTTTGTATAGTAACAGTAATGGTTCTGGCTGAGGAACAGGAATAGTAACCACGGGGAATGTGGGTTCCTCCTTAGCTGTGCTCAGTCCATACTTTCTCAAAGGATCAAGATGGCTCCACCAATTGATGCCAGCAATAAGTAACTTTATAAGACATAGGAAATCAACTATAATCTCCCCTATAACTTTGTATAAGAACTGTCTCTCCAGCGGCAAAGCTACCTGTAGCCCTTTTGACTGTGTTTTACTCTTGCTTGAATTGTCACTCTTGAACGGTATGTTTAAAATTTAGCCATAACAAATCCAGCATAGAGGCATTTGGCTAACTGTAGCATGAACAGTATTTTGGTACATGAACAAGTGAAACTGGCCAATTTTTGCTGAAGGATAAGCTTATTTACCATGACTTGAAATGCCTGTTTTAGACTTTATATAAACCTCTTAGCAAGCCCATTACTTGCTGAATACATGAAAGTGGATATAATATGTCAAATGTAATTTTCACATAGAAATGTCAGTAAGTCAGCTGCTGTCATTTGAGAGTCATTGTAACTTGCAACTTAATGTGGTACACCATTTCTGTCAAAAAGGTTTCATACTGAATTACATGTATAACCAGGAGTGATAGAATTCATGGTAAGGTATGCTCTTGCTTCCAGCCTTTCCTGTAACTAGTTTAGTCCAGATACAGACTTGCTGTATCCAGGACTGTTGTAAGCTTCTTTGTGGTGCCAAAGTCTGCTCTTCAATTTTTCCCTTAGATCTACTAGTTCTCTCCTCTCCTGCACTTATACTAGCTTATTAGTCTAGCACTTTACCAGACTTATTCTAGCAATTATTGTAGCACACAAAAGTGCTACCAACACTAAATGTTCTACAAGGAAACAGATCCAGTCATTATGATCAATGCCCACCCCTCCAGGCATGTCTAAAGGTCAGTTCCCTGTGCTTTCTCCTATTAACCTGGTGCACTTGGGCATCAGGAGGCAATGTAGCAACTACCTCATATATACCAACAACCCTCTCCTCTTACCGCCCAACACTCAGACTTGTGAGAGATGCACTTATATATCCAAACTGGAAGCCACACTCTCTCCAGTCAAGATCTGAATAGCTGGTCAAGAGGAGAAGGTCAGCACTGGCACCACTCCACATGGAACACATAGCCCTCCAGAACACACACCAGCACTACCTTCACATAAAAACACAAACCACACACCCACCTTCACAGAGGCTCTCAATAAAAAAAACAGTGTGCCACTCAATCAAAGCCCCTAAGGCAAAACAGCATGTCCAACACACTTGTCATAGGTGACTCGATAGTGAGGCACACTGATTTCCCACTCACTAGGCTGAATAAGGAGAAAGTAACAGTCAGCTGCCTGTCAGGTGCCAGCATCCACTACATAACGCATGCACTCATGTACATCAACAACAGGTACAAATCTGACTTTGTCATTGTACATGTGGGTGTGAATGATCTGAGACCTACCTCCCTGGACTACATGAAAAGACACATGGAGGAGTTCTTGGATTATGTAGCCCAGGTGGGTATGACCCTAGCCCTGAGGGATCCAGTATCTGTCTGTCTCGGATGACATGATTGACAGACCTCGATGCTTTGCCAGACATGGCCTGCATCTGTCACCCCTGGGCTTCTGGATACTGGCCAAAGCTCTTGCCACCTCTATACTGCCTTTTTTAGACAGTGTTCCAAAGACAAAATTGCCACCGTAACAGCTACAAACAAATGCAATCTAAGAGTCATGCTGCTCAATGCTAGAAGTCTAAATCTCAAAATACACTCACTCGAAGCACTCCTTAAAATGGAGAACATCGAAATTTGTGCTGTAACAGAGACCTGATTCAAGGCAGCAGAAAGCACCCCTGCACTACCAGGCTATAACCCATTCCACACCTTTTGGCCCCAGAACATGGACCAAAGCTCCAAAGGCGGTGGTGTTTCCATATTCATAAAGCATGGGCACACCTCCAGACTGGTGGCCCATCATAACGCATCAGGGATACTTCAGGTGCAGCTAACATTGGGTAAGGCAGCAATTCAGGTCGTAGCCTGCTACAGGTCCCCAACCATGTCCCAAGACTCACACTCCATATTCCTAAGCACTCTGGAAAATATTAGGATCCAACCTAACACTCCCTTACTGGGCGACTTCAACTACCCCTCCATTAACTGGGAAAACTACTCATGTACCAATACACTTGCTCAATGTTTCCTGGAGTTCATTAATTCCAATGCCCTGGACCAGCTCGTTCATAGCCCCACTAGAGGTAGCAACATCCTGAACCTGGCCATTACTAAGATGGGTGACCTGTGCTCTACACCAATAGTCAGCTTCTCTCTGGTTAGATCCGACCGCAAACGAATCACCTTGGAAATCCACATCCCTCCCACCCCTGCAAAGGTAACCACCATGAAAAACTTCTCCAAAGCTAACTTTGGGCTCCTAAAAACAGAGGTGGCTAACTTCACGGCACTCATGCAAATGAAGAATAGTTGTATGACCGCTGAATCATACACCAATGCACTGTACGAACACGTACACAGATGCATGGATCTCGCCATACACAGTAGAACCAAGATGCTCTCCTCCAAAAAAAGGAAGCCAATCTGGTGGTCCCCTGTCATAAACAAAATCAACCACAGAAAGAGGAAACTGAAGCGGAATAAGGTGAAGTCCCAAGACTGGAAAAACTCCCTTATCAGCCTCAACAAATGGTTGAGATCCCTCATCAAATCCTCTAAAGCTAGCTATGAAAACAAAATTGCAGCAGATAGCAAAGACAACCACAAGGCCTTCTATATTTATGTAAAGAATCTCCACGGCAATACCCAGATTTGCTCTGAGCTACTGCACAATGGTACCTCCTATACCGAGCCAACAGATATTGCCAGTACACTGGCTGACAGATTCAGTGCCAACTTTACCGCCCCCCCCCACCAGGACCAATCACAATACCAGTAGATTGCCAGGCACCCAGTATTACTGCTGCACAGGTTAAAACAGCACTGTCCAAGGCCAAGAATACAGCTTCTAGGGGCCTGGCAATATCCCTGGCTGTCAAATAACCAAGAACCAACGAACCACAAACAAAAAGTAAACGAAAATGAAGTCCAAGCCAAAACGAATTTATTACCAACAGCAAAACTTCATACACGGTTCACCATTTACCTAGGTTTCGTCCCAAAACTCGGACTTCATCAGAATTGTTGAACCAATATCAAGACACACTTAAATATACAAGCAAACCAATTAAACATTTAATTGCATAAAACAATTAAGCCCAATCAATTGTAATTGGCAAAACCCTACAAAAACTTGGCTGTAATTGCACATTAACACCAGTGTTGCACTTCTGTCCCTATCACTGAAGTAAAATCATAATAAAACCTATATAAAAAATATATGTTATATAAAAAAGTTAAAATATGAACCAAAAAAATGGATAATGAAATGTATGGGTGAATGAAAAATAGAATGTAATATGTAATGTGAAAGGTATATGTGTACGTAAACATAAATGTATATGTGTAAAATAAAACCAGACTCCAAAGGAAATATTTAGTATAAATGCTGTAAATAAAAAGTTAAAAATTAGATTTAAAAATTAAATTTAAAAATTAATAAAGGAAAGATATGTATATCAATATGTATATATATTTATTGATTTCCCAGTGTAAATATAAATATATAAAACTAACATATCAATTTATATCTATCCCATGATGTTTTTCAACCTAAGTAAAGGCTTAATGGAACTATAAAAATTGAGCCCAGGAAAATTGTGGGCATTCAACCTGAGCTGCCATTTTAATTCACATACGTCCAAATGTAAATCAGTGATCCTACCCTGTTGATCAATCATCACTTGTTGTAAAATACAAAATTTGAACGTGTGATCAGCATTACCCACCAAGTGTCTTGTAAGGGCATTAGTAGTTTTGATATGTTTAATATCTAATAAGTGTTCCTTAATCCTTTCCCTGAAATGCCTACACGTCTTGCCCACGTAAAAGGCAGTACAATTCTGGCATTTGGCAAGGTAAACCACATTTTTAGTATAGCAATCAAAATGGCCTGAAATGGAAATAAAACAATTGTTAACCACTAACCTACTACCTGTTGACAAAATATGGGAACATGTCAAACATCTTCCACATTTAAAGTTACCAATACTTCTGTTGGTGGAAGGCCCCTTAACCAATAGATTCCTTTCAAAAATGTCCTTAAATGCTAAATCCTTTCTATAAACAAACATAGGTCTCTTTCCAAAATGTACTGCAAAATCTTTATTCATCTGAAAAATACTCCAATTCCTATAAATCATCTTTTTAATAACGTCAGAATCCCCATTGTATGTGGAAATAAACATTAAGGATACATTTGTCAAGGAAGCTGTTTTTGTATGCACATAACTGTAACCACAGTGGTTGTTTTCTGACCTAAGTATAGCTTGAAGCACACCAATATCTCTTTTATGTTCAATTTCCATGTGTACATCTAAACATAGTTGTTCCGGGTAACCTCTATTCAAAAATAAAGAAACCATGAAATCCAACTTGTCCAATAAATCGTTATCATCACTAACCATCCGGGCTGCCCTAACTATTTGGCCCTTAACAATAGCCCTTTTCTGATGGTTAGGATGCCAGCTGTTATACTGAAGATATGAGTTGGAAAATGTAAGTTTCCTGTATATGTTAGATTTGATGGTACCATTTACCTTGTCATAAGTCAATCTAACATCCAAATATGTAATGGTGTTGTCATTAGTTTCATGTGTAAATTGCAGAAACCAAACTGTACTATTAATATATTTAATAAAAGCCTCAAGAGTAACCAAATCACCATCCCAAACAATAAAAATGTCGTCCAAAAAATGTGAGTATAACTTAACAAATTTGAAAAACTCACTATTAAACAAGTACTGTTCTTCCCAATAAGCCATAATGTAGTTGGCATAAATAGGGGTGCAAGCAGCACCCATGGCCACTCCAGTACATTGTCTAAAATAGTGCCCTTCAAAAAATAAAAAATTATTACATAAAACCACCTCCATGAGTTTAACAAAAACATTAATCTGGTCCTGCTCGTACACCTCTGTGGCCAACAACTGTTCTTCCAACCAGGATAACCCAATATCGTGTGGTATAACTGAAAACAAATTACAAACATCAATAGTTAAAAAAGAAATATTCCCATTGACTTCCAAACTTTTCACCCTCTCCAAAAAATGCCAAGAATCCTTGGTAATGTGGGGAAATCTCCTAATACCCAATTTCATGTGATGGTCCAAGAACTGGCTAATAAAACACACCTTACTCCTTTTACCATCTACCATAGGTCTAAACTGTACGTTATCCAGTCCTTTGTGAATTTTGGGTATGCCAAAAATACCACTGACCACAGGGAATGTATTAATCATGTATTCATAATCAACTTCAGTCAATTCACCCTGGAACAACATATCCTCTAAAAGAAGATCCACTTTCCTATAAGCAATATTAATTTCATTAATACTGGTTTCAATGTAATTATCTTCCATGAGCATAGACATCATAAGACTTATATAATCATTGTTGTTCACTATCACCACTCCGTTACCTTTATCAGGCTTCATGATTCGTATGTTCTCTAACCTACCTAAATTATCCATCAAAACATACTCATCCTCGGTCATATTAAGTTGTGGTTTATCTTGCCACTGTCTGAAATGATCTCTAATGTCAAATTCACACATTCTTTCAAACAGTGCCACAGTCTGATTCAAGGGTGGATTCAAAACACTTGGTTTGGAAATGCCCTTATTACTCGCCAAATAACTAACATTGTTATCCGCACCAAAATAAGCCTTTAAGTTCATTTTCCATGTAAACATTTTTAAATCAATTAGTGTGTCGACTAAATTGCCATTCCTACATGGAACAAAATTAAATCCTTTAGAAAATAAGCCGACATACACAATGCCAAATGAAACGCTAGAATAATTGTACAGTTTAAAATCGTGCAAACTATTTTCCAGCACAATGGGACAGCTCAAAATACCAAATCTTGTCTGGTCAACTAACACATCCATATCATACCGACTTACTTGATCAATGTTACTACCATACTCAAAACATTCAGTGCTTTGTTTATCACCTTGTTCATAAACTTCTTGCATACAAAGTGACTGATAAGAATCACAAGTATCATTAACCATGGTTAAGGAAGTGTTCAACAAAACACTAGTTGGTCTTGAGTAACCAAGACCACACTTAATAAAATGTGTCTCAGTACTAAAATCAGCGTCTTCAACTAATACGCCAAGGTTACCGGACTGCACACAAATGCCTTTGTGCACTAAAGTGTGTGTGCTCAAATTCAACAATGCATCTTCACTACAAACACAACCCAACACTGAAACATTACCTTCATTATCATCGATACCTCGCCCTGATACATCACATGCATCTAAAATGTTACTAAAAATATGCTGGCCCTCATCCAAAGCACCAGCGGAAGCCAACATAATCCCCATAGATTTAGAAACACTAGTGCCATACTCACTGTATAATGGTGCACCATTTGGGTTAGAAAAAATGCTATAATCTTGAAAATCATCTAAATTTCTGACATCACCATACAACATACTTTGGTTAAGCCCAATAATGTCAGATGTACCTGTATCATTCATAATGTCAGCGTTAAAGTCATGTGTGAAAGAAGGATTATGAACATTCATGCTCTTAAATCCATCGAAAACCGCCAAAGGCATCAGACACTGTTCAGAGTCAAAAGTACTGTAAATAACATTATCAGTGCCATCGTGAACTTCTTTATTATGAGATAATCTGTCCAAAGTGCCAAATTCAAGTACGTTAACATCATCCCTAATGCTACCGGACCCAGTGTTAAAATTCACTACCTTCTCATTTTCCAGGCCACTCTCTGAGGATTGATGGCGGATAGACCTGTTTTGGATTGTGCTCCCGCCCGACCAACCTCGCTCTCTTCGTAGGACGGTTCCCGGTTCCTGATCCTCTCTGACCATCTCACGCCTTCCTCTAAAGGGCTCTCTCCAACAAAATTAAAGCTTTTGGCCCCTCTTTGCCCTTCCGAGGTTGCGACACCACTCAATTCCAACCTGTGATTGGTTGACCTGTCCTGGTTGCCATAGCTACGGGACTCCCTTCCCGATTGCGGATAAACATTACCGCTCTCATACACTCTAATGTCCCGCTGCAATTTCTGAAGCTTTTTATTGTAAATGGCCTCACAACTACGGTCTATGTCCTTCACAATATTAGAATAATTAGTGTAATATCGGTCAAACAACAGGTCTTTGGTAATATTTTCATTAATGGTCTCTAATTCACCCAGAAAGATCTCAATCTTGATCCTGTTGTATTTGACCATGATGTCCATGATACTTAACCCAGTTTTATTGAATAATTTGTGCAACTCATTAACCATGTCACTATTGCTTTCGCACCCATTCGGGTACCTCCATACACGCAAGCCCTTCGGCACCATCCCAAGTTCAATGTTCCTGGTTAAGTAACTGTTTTCAAGCTGGGTTCTCTTCAGTTTAAATAATTTGGCTTCAAACACTTTAAGCAATTCAGCTAATGTTTTAACATTGGTAACCTTGGTATTAACAATAGGAGCACTATCAGCTTCGAAACAAAAGCAATTAGTTTTCCACTGCTCACTGTTACACACCAAAGGAAATTTATCAGCTGAAACAGTTTGCACGTTGGTTAAATTACTTTTTGAATTACCGGCAACATTATTAACATCCGAAATAGTCGATGGTGGTGAAGTAGGGGTGGCTTGAGTAAGCGGTAAGCCTAAACTTCCCATAGATGATAATAAAGGAGCTGAAGATTGCCTTTCGGCTAGACTTTTAATTTGAGCCGAATGCTCCTTAAGCTGTTCGTTAATGCGTTGTAATAAATCCATAATCTCGGCCGAAGGACTGTCGTTTTCCATGTAGACCAGCAAATAACCAAGAACCAACGAACCACAAACAAAAAGTAAATGAAAACAATGTCCAAGCCAAAACGAATTTATTACCAACAGCAAAACTTCATACATGGTTCACCATTTACCTAGATTTCGTCCCAAAACTCGGACTTCATCAGAATGGTTGAACCAATATCAAGACACACTTAAATATACAAGCAAACCAATTAAACATTTAATTGCATAAAACAATTCAATTAATATCCCTGGCTGTGTTCTACATGAACTACAGAGTGAACTGGCACCTCACCTGTGTGTCATGTTCAATCACAGCCTCACCTCAGGCTTTGTCCCTACGGAATGACACACTGCTACAATCATCCCTCTCCACAAAGGAGGAACAACTACAGACCCTGGGAACTATTACACCATTAGCCTGATGAGTCTGATATGCAAAGCTATGGAATGCATCATCATGCATCATCATGGACCTAATAAACAAGGATATAGGGAATCTCCAAACTCTGGATCCCACACAGTTTGGTTTTGTGAAGGGTAGATCACGCCTGCTCAACTTGGTCGACTTCTTTGAGTCAGTTACCAGAGCTGTGGATGAAGGCAAGGTGGTTCATACAGCCTACCTTGATCTGACCAAGGCTTTTGATACCATTCCCCACTCAGGAATCAGAGAAAAACTCACTAAGCTAGGCATCAACCCCTATATCACTAGGTGGGTTGCAAACTGGCTCACAGATAGAACCCACAGTGTGGAAATAGCTGACTCCAAATCAGACTGCTGACTAGTCACGAGAGGAGTCCTACAGGGTTTGGTTCTGGGTCCTCTCCTGTTTGGTATTTACTTCTCTGAAGTCCAGGCCAACATGAAGGGACTCTGGCAGACAAAGTTCACAGATGATTGCAAGTTGGGAGCTATTATTAACTCCCCAAGTGATGTTGACATCCTACAGAATGGCCTCACTGAGATCAACAACTGGTGTCAGAACCATGGCCTTAAGCTCAATGCCAAAAAATGTGTTGTCATCCCCTTTGAGAAAAACCCAGTTCCCATGAATTACCACATTGATGGTAGTCCACTGAACACAGAAGGCATTATAAGAGATCTGAGAAAACACATTGAAAGCAACTTCTCTTTTGATCACCACATTGCCACTGTAGTCAGAAAGTCCTTCTATGTGGCACATCTCATTACTAAGGGTTTGGCATCCAGGAGGAAAGAGGTCATTGTCTCCCTCTACTCTTCCCTCATTAAGTCAATCATCAAGTACAATGCCCCATTTGGCATGTACCTCTCTAGACACCTGCAACAACTGGAGAGGCCACAAAAGTACCTCACAAAGAAGATCCTAGGCCTTAAACAATATGGACAGACTCAAAAAGCTCCAACTATTCTCTGTCTCATATCACCTGATCTCTGCTTGACATACAAAGCCATGCCTGACCCAGCTCTGTTAAAACTGCTACATCTAAATAAATCCCAATCCCTCCACACCACATGCTCCAGAGACCTCACACTCATTACCACAATTAACAGAACATGCTGGAGGGACAGGTTCATAACCCAGAGACTGCTCATGTTATGGAATAGGTTTCCCATACATGTCAAGCAGAGCACCTCGCTGACCCTCTTCAAGAGAACTCTTTTTAATGAGTGGATGGGAAACAGAAAGTTCACCCTGGGGATAACTCTGGTGGCTCTACTCAACAGAGGCACTGGGAACTAAGGTCAGGTGGCACTATGCCAGGGTATTCCTATGGCTAGGTTTGTAAAGGCCCCAAGGCCATTAGCCTAGTACACACCTATGAACCTATAAACACGTCAACCATATAGATAATTTATCATCTATAACCAAACATGTTGTCCCAAACATGGATTCATGGACATTGTGATGCAGATCATTCACATGGGTGATGGTATATATATTCTGGCTCATTCTGGACCATTTGATAGCCAACACATTTCACTGAACTTCACAGCCACCAGACATAATATCTACAAGATGACTTTTACAAAGTTTTTCTAGTACCCTGGATTATAATGTAGCAGGTATGTGATACTTAACAAACTGCCACATTACGCAGGTAGGATTTAAGGTAAATTCATCCCATCCCAGTCGGGTCTATATTAGAACACCGAAAATTCAAAATGTCGAGTGTTCTAATATCGAACCCTAGCAATCGAAAAAAAACATCAAACATTCGGAACAGCGAATTTTTTCCTGGGGAAAAAATTTGCTGTTCCAAAATACATACACACAACACAAGCACACCAAACAAACAGCAATCTACACACATACACCTAAACTCTAACATCTAACCCTACACTAAACTATATAAACACCACTAACTATCCACTTACCTTAACCCAAACCCTAACCCTAAGGTCCGTCACTATCGCACAATCACCTCACCCGTGCCCTAACCCTAACTCACCTAAGCCGCTCTAACCCACACGTCCACACCATCGCACATTTACCTGACCCGTGCCCTAACTCTAACTCACCTAACCCACCCTAACCCACACGTGCACACAATCGCACACTTACCTGAACCTGACCCTTAACTTTCCACCATAGCACTGAAAATACCGAAGCAACAGAAATGGACAACCAAATTCTTTCCCTAGGAAAGAATTTGGTTTCCTGTTACTTCGATATTTTCAGCGTTCGCTGAAAATGGGTCAATATTAGAACACCCGACATTTCAAATGTTCGGTGTTCTAATATAGACCCTCCCAGTCAGCCAACAGGCATATGTGTTTGGTGTTGCAGCATACATTTGTGATAACATTTTGCCATGCCTAGTTTCCATCATTACCGTATGTGCTGACTGAAAGTGAATGTATCCAGTGCTCACCTATCCTCATGTTCACCTCTTACAATTTCCAAATGTAAGCAAGACAAACCATCAGCATTTGCATGGCACAAAGTATGCTTATACTCGGTCTTGTATTGGAGTCCACCTGAAAAAAAGGTTAACATTTCATCCAGACTGATCTTAGGGTAGGAATTCTATTCTGAGGGCTAACAATTGGCAAACACAGCTAGTGATCTGTAGCAATCTTAAATTCCCTGCCACGCAAGTATTGATTAAATCTTCTGACACCTCACACCAGACTTCTTGAATCATTGTCCATGTGGGTATATTTTTCTCAACTGAGGACAGGAAGTATGAGCAAACACTATACACCTCTCACTGCCATATTCCCTAACACATAACATCAGTGCTTCGGTACCATCTGAAGAGGCACCATTACCACATACCAGGTTTATCAGAAGGGATGTGTTGCAGTGCATCAGAGCCCAAAACTGAGACAGAGCAAAGGGGGTAGTTGCACCAGTGCAAGCTGTCAGGGGGTGTAGTAAACAGCTGCTTATGGGGCAGACTGCAATACTGTCATTGCTCTATGAAGCCATGATAATATTGTGTCCTCTTAAATGAATGCCAGTGCTGCCATATTTGTTGTCATGCATGATATGCACTGTGTGTAGTGATTTAACTGCAGCAAGCAGTTTGCTACAATTGCAGGGCATAAGAGCTTTTTGTGTGAGTTAGGTTTTCTAAAAACTTTTTTATCAACTTGAGTTGAAGTGGGCAACAATTTACTGATCTGCCAACAGCACCTGATGACACAGCTGCAATTCTATAGTGCATAATTCATAAAGGACACCCACATTCATAAAGGACATCCATATTCATAAAGGACACCCACACCTCAAGGTTGGTGGCAACGCACGATGCATCGGAGACCATCCAGGTGCAATTAACCATAGGCAAGACTGCTCTGCAATTTGTAGCATGTTACAGGCCACCCTCTCAAACTCAGGAACCTCACATGGCCTTCCTGAAAACATTGGAGGGGATAAATGTATCTCCAAACACCATCATACTAGGTGACTTCAACTACCCTAATATAGACTGGGAACACTACTCAAGCCCGAACACTCTAACCCAAAGATTCCTGGAGTTCATAAACTCAAATGCCATGGAACAACTAGTCACCATCCCCACAAGAGGAGAAAACATACTTGATCTCATCATCACGAACATGGGATCAAAATGTTCAACACCGGAAGTATACCCCTCACTGGTGAGATCAGATCATAAACTAATCTCGCTGGAGGTCCTCATCCCTCCCCACCTGAAACAAAAAGACCACAGTGAAAAACTTCTCAAAAGCCGATTTCACACTTCTAAAAACTAGTGTGGTCTCGTTTAAGGCCCCTGAGCCAGTGGTAAACATTACTCAAACCGCTGAATCACTTACAAATGCCTTCTACCAGCACCTACAGGACTGCATGGATCAGGCAATCCCAAACAAAACTAAGACTCTCTGTACCAAAGGCAAGCGTCCAGTCTGGTGGACCCCAGCCATAAACAAGCTCTACAACAAAAGGAGGAAGCTACTACAAGATAGAGCAAAATCCTTGAAAGGTAAGACACCTTTGATCATTATAAGTAAAAACTAAGAGCTCTCATAAAATCATCCAAGGCAAATTTTGAGAGAAAAATCGCCAAGGACTCTAAAGAGAATCATAAGGCCTTCTTTAGCTATGTTAGAAACCTAGGAGGAAACTCCCAGATATGCTCAGAATTAGTTCAAAATGATGTGAAAATTACTGAACCTACACACATTGCCAACATACTGGCTGACAGGTTCAGTACAAACTTCTCCCCCCCCCCAAAAGGAGACATATCTATTCCAGAGGATTGTAGACCCCAAACATCTCCAACGCCCAGGTGAGAACTGCCCTCACTAAGGCAAAAAACACAGCATCCATGGGACTGGATGGTGTCCCCGGCTGTGTGCTTCACGAACTCAACGAAGAATTAAACCCACAGTTAGGACAGCTGTTTAATCTTAGCCTCACCTCAGGATACGTACCCAAGGAGTGGCGCGCGACTGTGGTCCCACTTCATAAGGGCGGTGCCTCCACAGACCCTGGAAATTACCACCCCATTAGCTTGACAAGCCTTATCTGCAAAGCCATGGAGAGGATCATAATGGAACTCATAAATAAAGACATAGGGAACTTGCAGACTTTGGATCCAACCCAGTTTGGCTTTGTCAAAGGCAGATCCTGCCTCTTAAACTTGGTTGACTTTTCGAGACAGTCACCAAGGCCATTGATGAGGAAAGGCAGTCCATACAGCCTACCTCGACCTGGCAAAGGCCTTTGACACAATACCCCACTCAGGTATCATCGAAAACTCATCAGCTTGAATGTAAACCCATACATCACAAGATGGGTTGCAAACTGGCTAAGTGACAGAACCCACAGGGTCAGAGTTGCTGGAGCCATGTCAGACTCAAAGCCTGTCACAAGTGGTGTCCCACAGGGCTCAGTCCTGGGTCCACTCTTGTTCGGCATCTACTTTTCTGAAGTACAAGCAAACACAGGAGGGTTATGGCTGACAAAGTTTGCAGATGACTGCAAACTGGGCGCCATAGTCGAAAACACATCTGACACAGATATCCTCCAGAAGGGCCTCACAGAAACGGATAACTGGTGCCAGAGCCATGGCCTGAAGTTAAACGCCAAAAAATGCATAATCATATCCTTCAGGAAAAACAAGGTTACCCCTAGCTACCATATAGGTGGCAATCCACTGAGCACAGAAAAAGTCATCAGGGATCTGGGGACCCAGGTTGACAGTAGCCTTTCGTTTGACACTCATGTTGCTAAAGTAGTTAGGAAAACCTTCTATATTGCCCACCTGATCATGAAGGGATTCACATCTAGATCAAGGGAGGTCATCGTCCCCCTGTACTCATCACTCATTAGACCTATGATTGAGTACAATGCGCCCTTCGAGATGTATCTGACCAGACACCTGCTGCAGCTTGAAAGGCCCCAAAAGTTCCTCACCAAAAGGATAAAGGGTCTCAAAAATATGTCTTATGCTGCCCGACTGAAAGAACTCCAGCTCTATTCAGTCTCATACCGCTTGCTCAGAGGTGACCTGTGCCTGACATATAAGGCCATGTCAAACCCAGATTTGATGAATATGCTTCACCTCAAAAAATCTAGATCCCTCAGAACCACAAGGACGGGAGACTTAAACCTTGACACGGTTATAAATAGAACGTGCTGGAGGGACAGATTCATCACCCAGAGACTCCCTATGCTGTGGAACAAAATCCCGGTACATGTGAGGCAGAGCACCTCTCTGGCCTTGTTCAAGAGGAATCTTGACCAATGGATGGGAGATTGCAGATATACCCCAGGGATTACTTCAGTGTCACTGCTTGACAGTGGCACAGCAAAATGATAGGCATAGTTTTTATTCAAACTAAAGGGGTGGCGAAAGCCACATAACTATGGGCTAGGCTTATAAATGCCCTTGGGCAGATAGCCTAGTATGAACCTATGAACCTATGAACCTATAATGATTATCTCAAATGTGATCACTCTCACTGCCTCATGAAATGAAAATTTGTTTTCTTTAGTCCATTTCCATGGTCTACCAGCTTGTTTTAGGTTATTAAGGGGTGCAACACAGTTGTTGAATTTGGAAAAACCCTGCTGTAATAGTTTACAAGTCCCAAGAAAGGTCTCAGCTATGAAATATCTCTTGGTTCTGGAGCTTTAAGCAGATCCCAAACTGTGACTTTCCACTTCTGCATTCCTTTGTTGTCTATAATGTGCCCATAATATTTGTTACTGGAATTTAAGAAGTTGCATTTGTATCGTGTAGGTCTTAGCTCATATTTCTTCAGTTTTTTAAGGACTCTTTTAAGGGTTTTCTCAGCACACTTCATTCTGAAGATGCAGAAGTCTGGGCACTACCATGGGGACCTGATCCACTGCCTGCTGTCAGATAGGTGGGGCTGAAGCTACCCCAAACACCACTCTGTTATCATGGTGCATGCACTGCCTTAATTGTACTAACTGCCAGAAACACTTCTGTATATTCTTCCATTGGCACATAGAGGTTGTCATCAGCTAAATCCACTTTTGGAAAGTGGTGCCTACTTGACACACTGAAAAAATAAATGTCCTTGGTTTTCGGTAATGGATATTGTTCAGCTTCCAATGCTAGGATAACTGAGACATTAAAGTCCCCTAAAAAGGGTGATATTCTCATCCTTCTGTCTTACAAGGATGACTGCTGTCCAACCTCAGAGTTGCAATATAAGAGGGGAAGTGGGGGGGGGGTACAGTGGAGGCTTGCCTTCCTGCAAAAACATTGAAAAATATGACAAAATCTAAGCACATAGAAAACCACTGAAAAATCTGGCAACGGCAAAAAAAAATTTAAATGTTTTTGGAGGGGGTCAAGCCCCCCCCCCCCATATGGGGGTTGCACTCCCCACACCCCCTGCTAATTATATATACCAATTCCAAGGTCACGCAGCAGTGGGGAAAGGGCATAAACCCCTCCCTAGTATAAGTTCTGTTTTATCAGACTTTTTCAACATTAGTTTTTTCAGTTTCAGTCTTTATCTGTCAGTCTTTTAAGTATAAATCTTATATTGTTTTAGTTATTTAGGTACACCCATATATGTAGGTATATGTCATTTAACTGAATGTTCATTTGATTGAAACCCAAAGGGCTGAACCCATTTGACTGAAAACACATTTGACTGAAAATTGATTTGACTGAGAACACATTTCTTAAAAAACCTTATTCACAAGAAATATACCATAAAAAATGTTTTTGCAGGGGGAAGCACTCCCCCTCCCACACACACTCCCCTTACTTATATATACATAACTACACGGTCGCACATCTATGGAGAAATGAAAATAAAACACCACACAGTGAGTCAGTGATGGAGTGAAAACACAACCCTTTACAGATCTGGGGCTACAACATGATGCCAATTATTGCAATTCACACATGCTCTTAGGCTCACTTCCCTTCTATAATAGCTCCTACTACAAGAAATGACACCATCAGCTACTTTCTATAGACTTCTACACTTTTCTATTGTAGATCAGAGTGTATGTGCTGTGTCTTTAAGAAGCATATCAAGGACTGAGGTTGCACATATAAATACCAGGCACATGCTATTCCTAGTGCCATTTTCAGAGTGCAGCCAGAGAGTGAGCATGTATGATTGCAGTACTTAGTTTGTATATAAGTTATTTAAGTTAAAGTCAGTAAACTTATATCATGATGTGTTTGTATAAAATAAAGCTGCTTGAACAGAACCCACAAAGACTCTTCTATTGTGTCCAAAGTAGGAGATCAGAACCGGGATTGCAGAGAATAATATTCAGAGTCATTAGGTGCAGAGATGACAGTGAAGGTAAACTAAGAGAAATGAACACAAAAAAGAGCCAGAAGAGATCCAAAGTTAATGAGAATTCACACAAACTGCTTAGTTTATAAAAAAGACAAAATGGGGTATTACAAGGGCACAGCACAAACCACATTATTAAACAAGTGGGAGGCACAAAAGGTTTATTAACTAAGGGAAATGTTTAAAATAAAAATATTTGATGAAACGATTAACAGAAAAGCAAAACAAGTATGTTTAAAAGCAAAACGAGTATGTTTAAGGCAAAATGAGTGTGTTTAAGGCAAAACGAGTGTGCTTAAGACAAAATGAGTGTGTTTAAGGCAAAACAAGTGTGTTTAAGGAAAAACGAGTGTGTTTAAGGCAAAATGAGCATGTGTGAGTGAAACAAGCACAAGAAAAGGACAATGGGCATGAAAAGAGATTAAATGAGAAAAACGAATTTAATAGGGGCAAAAAAGGGCACATTAAGTGTAAATAAAGCAAGGCAACTCCATATTTTTTGGCAAAGTGCTGTGTTTTGTCATAACTATAACTTCGTATCTTATCAAGGGCATAACTAAAGTTATTTGAAATATCTCAAAGTGTGTACAAGTGCTTACAGTGTGTGTTTATTACTGTGTATGTATTCCAAAGAGTTTATTTGTGTGCAGATGCAACTATTTTGTGAAGTACAGCCAAAGTATAGCCATTTCAAAAGTTTCTTATGCTGGGTGCATCTATTCGCAAAGTACCACCATTACGGAGTATTTCTTACACTGTAAAATGTTGCCTGGTAAGGTACTGCCATTTGGGAGAAATTTCAGTGTGCTGTGTACAGTTTATTCGCAAAGTGCAATTACTTTGAAATGTTATTGACTCTGAGCTTCTCTTGCCTAGTTCATTTGCATCATGCAGATATTTGAAATGTTTCTTAAAATAATTATAAATTACTTTTGCAAGACAGTAATTTCAAGAGTATTATAGTGCCCTACAGACTTATTTCGCAAAGTCTAGCTACACAGAGGTTTGCATCGTGTAATTATTTGATATGTTTTTTACACTGATAAGAGGTGATTTATTGCAATACAGTAATTTCAAAAGTATTACAGTGCCCGGGAGAGACTTATTTTGTAAAGTTCAGTTATAAAGAGTCTTATTGTGTTATTGGGCAAAGTTACAAATACTGGCATAAATTTCTTGCATATGTTTATGTGTATGTGTTTGTGCTTATTTCCAAAATCCTTCACTGGTATGTGTCAATATGGCAGATGGATTTTGAAAGCCCTTACCACTTGTATTTGATCACAATATTGCAGGGTACTGGAGAATATTCGAGCAAGAGTATGATATTTTTATACAAGCAGCTTATTCAGATAAAGATGCATGCACCAGGGCATTCATTTTGCTAAACCTAGCTGGGTCAGAGGCCGTACAAAGAGTGTTCATTTGTGTATGCACCAGCAGTATATGAAGGAGAGGGTGAAAACCATCATATTGTTGTACAGGCTGAATCAAGGGAAGACCCTGAGTGTTTGAAGCGCAAGTTCAGAGAAATGTGTAACCCCCAGACAAATATTACATTAGAGAGACATTTGTTTTACAAAAGAGATCAGAATCCAGGGGAAACCTTTGCAGCTTATATAATTGACCGGAGAAACAATGATAAAATGTGTTGGTTTGGTGATTTAAAAGATGAGTTAATAAAGGACAGGCTCATGTGTGCTATTAATAATGTTGCTGTGAGAAAGATCTTGCTTCATGACAGTGATTTAACACTGAGTAAAGCCATAGACATTTGTCAAATCCATGAAGTGACAGAGAAACACACAAGTATGCTTGTGGATGACAAGAGCATTGCTTCAGCAGGCTCGAGAGCAAATGTAGATAGCATGCAACATGTAGCAAACAGAAGTAGGCCTAAGCACATGGCAGACACATCCCCTGCTGGCTCACCAGGGAAACCATGTAGTGTCCCAGCAAGTTCTAAGACTAGTTCAGTTAAAGGAGCAAACTCAGTGCAGTACAAGCATAAATCAGCAAAACCCAAGTTTAGCTTTATTATTAACTGTTGCAATTATGGTGCACATAGCTCTCAACCTTCCATGTCCAAAATGAGGAACACTAGCCCTCATAATGTGGAACAAAAGGGCAAAATGTGGAACACATACTAATGGCTTACTAACAACTTCAACTAGGAAGGTCATAGGATGGTTAAAATATGCTGGTTTTACTTATAAAAATGATATTTTAATGAATTAATATGATCCGTTTCGATTTACAATGGATTTCACTTACAAAATTACTAATACTGAATGTGTGACAGAGTCTTTCAATGTGGAACTTTGAGGGAACTTCAAGGAACATGAACTTTTTAAGACCCCAAATGAGGTACGTTCCTTGTAATGAGGTACACTTGAGAGGTATGATGGTGCAAATCAAGAGTCTAAAAGAAAGAAATGCTTAGCATTCGGTCAGCAATGTCACAAGTGAAAAAAAATGGAACCATTTCCAAAAGTTTTGCAAATCAAGTAAACCTCACACAGTTGTAAAGAAAGGCCATACAAAAAAGCAGGTTGATCAAGTAGAGATGCATCAGTCAACTTTCTATGCAGATGGTGTGTCAGTATTTGGTGAAAGAGTTAATGCAGTGAATTTATTGGCAAAGAGTGAAGTGTTTTGTACTGTCCATATCAATGGTAAATCCACAGAGCTTAAAGTAGACACTGATTCAAAGTGTAATGTTATATCAGTAGACACATTGAGAGCTAATGAACAACTCAGTGTGGCCAGTAGTGCAAAATGTGTTGCTTATGGAGGTGAAGAAATTAAAACTGAAGGTTCAGTGATGCTTTCATGTTATTTGGCCATGAACTGTTACAACTTGTTATTCTATGTAGTCTGAAGACCAGTACAGTCTTTACTGGGTCTCAGAGATAGTTTGAAAATGAATCTACTTTCTTTTACTAAAGAAGTTCATCATATAAGTGCATCTCTTAGTTCCAATTTTTCTGAAGCCGATGTCTCAGAGTATGCTGATGTTTTCAATGACCAGCTGGGCAAATTTCCAGTTGTATATTCCATGAAGTTAGACCCAGAGGTCACTCCAGTAATTAGACCAGCAAGATGAGTTCCGATAACTATGCCGTATAAAGTTAAGGCTCAGCTGGATAAAATGGTGCAGCAATGTCTAAATTGTCCAGTTACAGAACCAACTGAATGGATGTCATCTATGGTAGCAGCTCACAAAAAAGGCTCAGATGAAATCAGAATATGTATTGACCCAAGAGATTTGAACAAAGCATTAAAGAATCCATATTATCCAATGCACACAGTCAAGAGGTCACAGCCCTAATACCAAATGCCACTGTTTTTTTCTGTCTTGGATGCAAAAGGTTCATTTTGGCAAATGATGCTTGATCACAAATCCTCATTACTAACCACTTTTGGTACCCTGTTTGGCAGATACAGGTTCCTGAGGATGCCATTTGGAATAAATTCTGAAAGTGAAGTCTTCCAGCGTGCAATGGAGCATTTTTTTCAGGTTATTCTTGTAGCATAATAGTAGATGATTTATTGGT
>NC_056729.1:1206467116-1206482641 GCF_019279795.1 Protopterus annectens
TTTCTGGAACTCATGTTTTGTTAGTTTTAGTGGCTACTGCAATTAACTATGTAATAGCAGTAAGAGGTGCAGTTGCTAATAGCATAATTTTAGTTTTCTAGTTCCCACTGTATGTTGAAGCCACCCAGGATTAACAGATCACTTGCTGAATGGTCAGCAAATTAACTGAATGCTCTAGGTGCAAGTTTAAATGCTTAGTCATTCTCAATACATGTGCATCTTACATTAAGAAATGCTTGCATAACAACCCATATGGTTATAAACATGACATCTGTATTGTTTGTTCTGCATCCATTACTTCCTAATCTAGATCTTTGATGTATCTGTATCACCTGTAAGTAGTGTGTTGAGGAATACTGAATTCAAAATTCAGTGTAAATTATAACACAATGGTTACACTTGAATGAAATTTGTTCTTCTAAATTCTCTTCTTCAGTTACCAAATTTTAAGGCATATCAGCTATTTGACCGATTTAACATCTGTCTATTTCTTTGCCTATCTCTCTCTATCTCTCTTTCTTTTATCTTTCTTTCTGTCTATCTATACATATTGGGATTGACAACATACTTGGAAGCATCTGTTTCAAATTTTAACATGAATCATACAGGTCAGCTTGATGTTTCTTTGCTCATACTTTGCTTTTTCTGTTTACTTAAATGTTATCACACTATATTTAGTGAATGTTATACTAAGCATACCTCTCAACTGTACAGATATTTGCAGAATGCCTAGATTTTTGCCTCATAATTTTGGTCTGTTTCACATAAAATTGTGGGTTTCTGGCAAATCATTGACAAATCATTGAGAGTTGAAGTCAGAAAATAATGGACAGTTATTTGAGTTTCAGACTTCATGGCCTTCAGAAAATTCCTGCTAAAGCAAAACCCATTGTTCTATCTACCGTCTAAATTTGTAAGAGCAATACTTAAAAATTGTCCCTATTTTGGGCCTTTGTCCCCCATTATTTATGGCTTTGTCCAGATTTCTTGCTCTAAGAGGTTGAGAGGTATGATGCTAAGTAATGCTGAATACTTATGCTGCATGATAAAGAAAAGTGTTCTATTTATTCTACATGCTGTGGTTTGTAAGAGTGTCAGTCTATTTATTGTACTGCTTAAGATGTATAAAACTTATATTTCATTGTCTGCATTTCAATATCTGTTAGTCTAAATAAAACGTACATTACAAAAATCAATCTGATATACTTTAGTCATGTTTCTGATTTAGCTAGTACATGAGATCTAACACTTACAAATCTGTAATTGTATTAGCAAAGTTCATGTTGTTTGGGTTTACTATTTTAAGCCTTTTTGTTTGAGATGTTGCTTTTTGAAACGTCTATGTAACTGAAAGTTAGCTAATATTCCATCCACTTTGCACTCATCCCAGGGTAGCAAAATCTGTAACATTACGTGACTGGGAATCTCAGTAGTAAAATGTTAGCTTTCAAGGAGTTTGCAACAGAAGATTGCTAGCTTCTGATTGCAGTTACTGGAGTATGGGACAGACAGAAAGCTGGTCACCTCAGGGAGGATGTTATGGCACATCCGGGGATGGTACTGGCATCAGATATTCAGCTGCACAGGAATATTTGGTTATGATGATATCTAAGTATGCTGCGTGTCTGAACTTAGTCTGGGCTCTTAGCAGTTTATGATATAAAATGACATACAGGAAGCCAGCTGAGATACTGGGTAGGACTTTCTGCTACAGTTTCTGTAATATGTTCATAGGTGTTTACCAGGCTTGCAATCCAAAGGACCATTGAGGAGCCTAGAGCACATTCCCAATCACCCCAAAGAACTGTATAGTTAAGTGACGCACTCAAAGTCTCACAATAGGCAAAAGAGGGCTAATGGAATCAAACCCTGTACCACAGGAACTGCAGCTCACAGCATTATTATTAGTGCAGCCATGGAAGATGAAGTATTTCATCCCAGAGATGTAGCTCAGTACCTTATGCAGTATTATTGGCAGATTTGTTCATCACAACTATGTGATCCCATAAAGGAGACAATCAGCTGTTTAGTTCAGACATTGGCTGTTGGACACCTACTCAGACTCAGTGCTTAGGCACTGCCCTTATCCAAGAAGAGATCAAGCAAGTTACTGTTTTACTCATAATGGGCAATGCCTCTAAGCTGTAGACATTTAGTATGGAGTTGTATAAATTTATGTGCAACAAGCTGGCCCCACACTTGTATAACTTTTATAACCTTGCCTCAGCCTTTGAAGCCTAGTCTCCTCTGCCCACACTAGAATCAACTATTTCTGTAATTCTAACAAAGGAATGATCCTACTGAAAATGCTACTTACTTGCTTTGCTACCAAAGTACATATTCTTAGGTTCAAAGGTTCATAGGTAGGTACTAGGCTATCTGCCCAAGGGCATTTATATGCCTAGCCAGAGTGTGTCGGCTTTTGCCACCCCATTGATTAAGTAACTGATCCTCTGTCAAGCAGAGCCAATGAAGTGACCCCAGGGGTGTATTTTCTGTTACCCATCCACTCATCAAGGTTTCTTTGGAAGAGTGTTAGTGAGGGGCTCTGCCTGATGTAATTTGGAATTTTGTTCCAAAGCATAGGGAGTCTCTGTGACAGGAATCTATCCCTTCAGCATGTTCTATTTATTGTTGTGGCGAGGTTTAGCTCACTAGAGCGCGTGGCTCGCAGTGACTTGGATTTCTTTAGGTGGAGCATGTCCATCAATTCTGAGTTGGACATGGCTTTGTACGTCCGGCAGAGATCACCTCTGAGTAAGTGATATGCCACTGAGTGCAGCTGGAGTTTTTTCAGTTGGGCTGCATAGGACATTTGCTTGAGACCAGTAATCCTCTTGGTGAGGTACTTTTGTGGTCTTTCCAGCTGTTGGAAGTGTCTTGTGAGGTACATCCCAAATGGGGCATTGTACTCTATGATGGGTCTAATGAGTGGTGAGTAGAGGGGCACTATAACCTCTTTATTTCTAGATGTGAACCCTTTAGTAATTAGATGGGCTACATAGAAGGATTTACTAACTACTTTGGAAATATGATTGTCAAAGGAGAGTTTACTGTCTACCTGGGTCCCCAGATCTCTTATTACCTCTTCTGTATTAAGGGGGCTGCCACCTATGTGGTAATTCTTGGATGTTTTGTTTTTCCCAAACAGGATGACTATGCATTTTTTGGCATTTAGCTTGAGGCCATGACTTTGAAACCAGGTATCCGTCTCAGTAAGGCCCTTTTGGAGGATGTCTGTGTCAGCCGGAGAGTCAGTTATGGCTCCCAGTTTGCAGTCATCAGCGAACTTGGTTAGCCATAGACCTCCTGTGTTTGCCTGTACTTCTGAGAAGTATATGCCAAACAGTAGGGGTCTCAGGACCGAGCCTTGTGTGACACAACTTGTGACTGGTTTAGAGTCGGACCTGGAGCCCGCGTGAGTTCTGTCTGTAAGCCAGTTGGCAAACCATCTCGTGATGTAGGGGTTTATGTTTAGGCTGGTGAGTTTTTCTGTAATACCCGAGTGGGGAATGGTGTCAAAAGCCTTGGCGAGGTCAAGGTAGGCTGTGTGAACCACCTTTCCCTCTTCTATGGCCTTGGTGACTGTCTCAAAGAAGTCAACCAGGTTTAGTAGGCATGATCTGCGTTAACAAAGCCGAACTGGGTTGGGTCAAGTATTTGGAGGTTCCCAATGTCTTTGTTAGTGAGTTCCATGATGATACACTCCATAGCCTTGCAGACCAGGCTAGTCAGGCTTATAGGGCGATAGTTACCAGGGTCAGCTGTGGCCCCTCCTTTGTGGAGAGGAATAACCGCTGCTGTGCACCATTCTATGGGCACATAGCCTGTGGAGAGGCTGAGGTTGAACAGCGTGTTTAGGTGGGTGGTTATTTCGGTCTGTATTTCATGCAAGACGCAGCCTGGGACACCATCTGGTCCCATTGACGCTGTGTTTTTGGCTTTTGAAAGGGCTGTTTTCACCTGTGCATCTGTGATTTTTAGGACACTACACTTTTCTGGTATTAGTAGAACAGAATCCACAGGAGTCACCACAAGGAAGGTACAAACTCTTCTTTATTGGAAACAGGAACACAAGCGCTTTCACGTAGATACACTACACTTTTCTGGTATTGTTGTGGACCCTTTTGGAGGTGAAAGGGGGATGAAGTTGCACTGAATCTATCTGCCAGGATGTTGGCAATATCAGTAGGTTCACTATATTTTGTGCTATTTTGCACTAGTTCAGTGCATATCTGCGAGTTGCCACTTAGATTTTTAACATAGCTAAAGAAGGCTTTGTGGTTATCTTTTGAATCCTTGGCTATTTTTCTTTTGAAGTTAGCCTTGGATGATTTTATGAGGGACCTCAGTTTCTTACAGATACTGATCAGGGATGTCTTTCCTTCTTGGGATTTGCTTTTTTTTCTGAACTAATTTCCTCCTTCTATTGTATAGCCTGTTTATTGCAGGGGTCCACCAAACTGGTATCCTTCTCTTAGAGGAGTGAGTCTTGGTTTTGCTAGGGATGGTACGATCCATGCATCCTTGTAAGTGCTCATAGAGTGCATTTGTTTCTGCATCTTGGGTAGCATTATCCTTTAGTGTGGGGGCTGTGAAACGTACCACCTCTGTCTTAAGTAAGGTGAAGTTTGCTATAAAAAAGTTTCCTTAGTTGGAAGTGGTGGTGGGGTATGGACATCCATAGTGATTAGTTTATGGTCTGATCTAACCAGTGATGGGTTGACCTCCGGTGTGGAACACCTGTCGCCCATGTTGGTGATGACCAGGTCCAATATGTTTTCACCTCTGGTAGGGGAGTTTACCAGCTGATCCAGGATGTTTGAGTTGATGAATTCCAGGAAGCGCTGGGCCTGGGAATTTGTACTCGAGTAGTTTTCCCAGTGAATGGTAGGGTAATTGAAATCGCCCAATATCAGGGTGTTTGGTAGGATCTTCATGTTTTCCAGTATCTCCAGAAAGGTGGAGTGGTGGTCCTGGGTCATGGAGGGTGATATGTAGCAGGCCACGATTTGCATTGCAGATTTGCCCGATGTTAGTTGCACATGGATGATCTCAGAGGTATCATGCTGTGCCACTAACCTGGAGGTGTAGATATCCTTGATGAATATGGATACACCCCCTCCTTTTGTGTTTCAGTCTGTGTTCTGTGGCCGAAATGTGTGGTATGAGTTGTAGCCCGGTAGTGCTGGGGTGCTCTCTGGAGCCTTGAACCAGGTTTCAGTTACTGCACAGATGTCGACGTTCTCCATACTGAGGAGTGCTTTAAGCGCATGCATTTTGAGATTTAAATTCCTGGCGTTGAGTAGCATAACCCTCAGTTTTTTGTTAATTGTGCTGTTTACAGAGGTGGGTTTGACTTTTGAGCCTTGCCTAAAAAACAGCAAGAGCCTTGGCCAGTATTCGATAGCCTAGGGGTGACAGGTGCAAGCCATCTCTTGTGAAGCAAAGCGGCTTGTCGAGCATGTCGTCCCAGGCTGACAGACACTGGATCTCCTTTGAATGACTTCAGAAGCTTAGCCAATTGTTGAAATTGATCATTTTTTCTTTATACTGAGGTATCATTCTTGGTGAGGGCAGGAAGCTACTCAGGGTTAGGGTCTTACCAGCCTGGGCTACATGATCAGAGAGCTCTTCCATGTCTCTTTTCAAATACGCATTTGTAATTTGTAAATCTGTCTTTCTCTACTACCTTTATACAATAATTTATTTTCTCTCATATAAAATTGTTTTCTTTTCCAGCAAATTTTTCATTCACTCTCTCTCATCTTTGACACTATCAGCATATTAATAATCCTTTTCTCAACTAGCCACTCTCTCTCTCTCTCTCTCTCTCTCTTATCGCTTTTGAAGTCATTTATTTTCTCTGTGTATCTTGCCTTTGCATCCAGCTCTGTGTCTTCATCTCGTCTATTTTAAACAAATTAAGCTTACTTCTCTCACAAGACAATCTGTTGTTTTTTACTGTATTTGTATAAATAACAATCCATATGAAATGTTAATATTTGTTATATTTTACTGTCTTTTTCTTTCATGTAATATGTTGCGGCTCTGTTGAAAACAAGTTATTGCCCAGTTGGACTAGTAAACAAATGTAAATAAATAAGTCAAGTCCCTGGACTATACTGGATCATTTCCCTAACCAACCTTGAGGGGAAAATTTTACTAAACATTCTGGCATTTCAACTTGAACAAGTGTGTATGAAACTCCTTAGTAGGGAGAAGGTAGGTTTTATTCATGGGCATAATTCAGCAAACCTCCTGTAAGTATCTAGGTGCATCTTAGGTCAAGCATCATGGATAGAGAGTCCTTGAATGCTGATGGCAGTCAAAGCTGAGAAAGCGGTCAGATAAGCCATTTGGACTTTCTTACAGGTCACCTTGGAAATTACAAACTTCCTTCTGGTCTTCAGGAGCCTGAAAGAAATACTGCACTGGTCACATCAGCTGAGGTGCTGGAAAGTGGAACATTTTATATACCATTTTCGTCAGGGGTACACTCTTTCCTCATTTCTTATTAATTTAAGTTTCAGGCTATTTATTTGATGGATTAAGCAGGAAACTGAGGTGCCTGCAGTGAATGTGGTAGTAGGAGGATGCTCCATCCAAGCTACCTGCCTGTGGGGTAATCAGAGCATTTCCATTCTACAAGAGCTTATTTGAGACTGATCTGGAACATGTATGGCTGAGCTGGCAACCATGGAATAAAATGTATTGAAGTACATTTATTTAAGGACCTACTGGTGATACAGCACCTTTCACTGAAGCCCCACCAGGGAGGCAGGTCTTCAAGAACTCAATGGACTACTTCAAATATATGGCTATCTCGCTTGATTTCTCCATATGCAAAGATAAAAATCAAGATTTCTGTATATTCAAAAGTCATTAATTCAAGTAGCATTTATAGCAACAGTAGTACAATATCAGTAGATTTTGAGAAAATAGAATAATATATGATTTTAGAAAAAGTAATGGAGTGCAACATTGGGTGTGTGTGGATGAGGTTTGATCTAAGAAATCTTATAATAAAAAGTTGGTTAAAAGGCTTTGAAAGATATTGGGAGTGCACTGGAAGCGAGAATACATGCCTTAAAATGTTTATCAAGGTTGTTTTGTTATGCAGATCAAGCAGGAAATGTTTATGTTGATAACTGACTTACTGCAAGAGCTGTATGATGTCATGGTGTTGTTACAAACTAAACTCATACAAAGTTTGAGGTAAGGCATTGGTAATATATGGCCAATCGATGATGTCATGCTGTTGTTACAAACTAAACTCATACAAAGTTTGAAGTAAGGCATTGGTAATATATGGCCAATCGATGTATGTGAAGCAACAAGTGGTTTCACTGAAAGATAAAAAGTTGAAGCTGGGTCCTATTTGACAGAAGGATATGGATTGTCTGGAATTTGTTAAAACAAACATGGTGCTTTGAAATGGTCTTCATAAGAAGTCACTTTGATCACAGAAAACATGTAGATTGCATGTACTGGATGGGAAATTGCAGTATAGAAGGCATAGAATAATACTGGTTCAGTTCACAATTTGGTACAAAAAGGAGCAGAAAGTGTGGTAATTGTGAAAGCCAGGAAAAAAGTGCATTGGAGTTTCCACCATTCTTTATAGATCAAAACATTTCTGACATTATTTTACAATTCACTGAGGTAGTTAAGGAATGTAGAAGATGGAAAATCAAACATTGAATTGGTTTTCTAGCAGCTTTAAAAATGCCTTTTTGTGTCTTATATGGAACTGTTTACAAATGCAGAATCAGCAATGAATAAGTTACAAAAATATGACACTTGTCACATCACATCATGGAAGAGATCAAGCCTAAAAGTCTCATCAGGAATGGAGACATTTCACAACTATAGGATATAGAGTATAAGTGGGATGATTAGTTAGCTTGTGAAAGTGAAGCTCTGTGACATAGAAGGAAGAAACCCGGATTATGATCCAAATGATCAGAGATTAACTGGCAACACGGGTGCTGGAACAGCCAGGATGGGGAAGCTCATGCTGGCTTAATCACATTGGGGTGAGGGAAATGATGGTCCTGATAGGCTTATATGAAAATGTCTACAAGAACTGGCAACATGGACAGGATAGCCGTCATAGACGTGTGCAGGAGCATACCAGTAGAGGTCATAGAAAGCTCCCTTACTGATGCCGGTACCTAAATCAGCCAGCAGAGGATTGGGTTATGGAGTTAAGTGCAACCCCTTTCCCCTCAGATTGCTATTTATATGATAGTTCCTGAAGAAGAGAAGACTAACTGCCATCAGGCAATATGGGAAAGTAGCATAAAAAAGATGAAGAAAGGTAAGGCAGAATGTTTATGTGTTTCTTGTCTAATGACTGCTGGACAGAAATATTAGGAAGAGTGTTTACGTGTTTCTTGTCTAATGACTGCCTGACAGAAATATTTCATTTACCTGCATACTTGATTGGAGACTGGTGTTTTTAAATTGCTTGCTCTATATTTTTCAAAAGAAATGTATATCAATAATCAGTTTATGGTATATAGACAATAACATACTATCAGATCATGTGCATGTTTTGCATTATCTAATAGCCTATGTAGTTTAATTAAGCAGACCACAGGAAAACATTATTGCAAATGTATTGCTTATTACTAGACATCTACAGAGTCTGTAAAGTACTATATTATGTATATATATATATATATATATATATAGAGAGAGAGAGAGAGAGAGAGAGATGTATATACCAAAGAGTAAAAAAGACAAACCAATTAGTAAAAATTACAAAAAAACCCCAGCCAAGATAGAGTTTTCACTGTGTGCTACCTTAAACCTCCTGTAATAGAGGTCCATGGGATATATCCAAATGACCCCTTTAGGACATCAAGTCTTTCAGCAATACGCCTTATGAATGTCCATGAATTTTTACTTGTTCAAGTCTTTGTGGATACATTCTGGCCAAAAAAAAGTCAAACCCAACTAGTCCTGGACATGCATGTTTCAGACTTCTTATGACCTCATCAGCAGAGCATAAGTAGAATGTTTGGCTACTTCAGAAACACAGGGCCTATAACCCAGTTGATGTCCATAACCATGAAGCTGTCTGTAAAATATCCCAATTAACATCAAACCAAAGAGTAAAAAGATCACATGGACAAACCAATTAGTAAAAACTACAAGAAAAACCCAGGTCATAAGAAGGCTGGTATATATACTTCAGATCATTCTTATCTATATATAGATTCACATACACAATAAACCATTGAGTCTGTAGATTAATGTCTGGATTCAAAGTACCTACCTATGATCACAAGCTACAGTACATTGCATGAATCACAAGCATCATATAAGAAGTTTAATTGCAAGTGAGAAATGGAGCACATTTGAAAGGATGACGTCACCACTTTTTTTGAAAAGGAGATGTCTGTGCTAAAACAGACTGAAAGTGTTGTGAGAGCCCTCTCCTACTGAAAAGCTATTTATCAGATCTGTGGGTAAATACATTCCTACGTAGCATTAGAAAAACACGTAGGCTCCAGGGCAGTTAGCCTAGTACACACCTATAAACCTATGAACCTATACACAAACACTGATATGAGCCAGTCATTGCTGGATTTGAACCACCTACCAATCTAGTTACACAATCTAGATAACATTGTATCAACTGCAAGCACCACAAAAGAAGTCTGATCACAACAGTGAGATAGTGCACATTTGAAAGGATGACATTATCAGTGTGTTGTGGAACTACTGTTTGTGTTAAAAGGGGAAAAATTGATAGGGCAGTAAATGTTTCTCCTGAATGGTAGTGTATATAGGTGACCTGACGTGTGGGTAAAGCCATTTCCAACTTGCACTGCAGACTCCCATACACACTTATACTGCTAGATTTGAACCACCTACCTACTTAATTACACAATCTAGAGTACATTTTAACAACCACAAGCACCAAAGGAGAAGACTGAGATTATGCACATTTAAAAGGATAACATCATTAGTGTGTTGCAGTGCAGATAGTGTTCATCGTATCTTTGGGTGAAAAAGAATGTGTTTTGACAATCGATGACATACTGCTCATATAAAATGTGTAGCCTTTCATTAATGGGCATTGCGACAGTGTGAGCCAGATGTACATTATGGTATATTGGCCATGTCAATGATAGATAATAATCGCAGTTGTCAAACACTGAAGTGACAACCAAGCATTCCTCACTATTCAGCTCAGGATCATTGTATGCAAGTCTTCACTGAATATTTTATAATCTGTGTATAATGTGCAATGTAAATACAAAACATACCGGTCAAACATATGAAAGGAAACTACTTCATACCACTTAGCAAATAAGTGTCCCAAGGTCCCACACCATTGTTCATCATTAGCAAATCTAATAATGTCTGGGAGTAAAATTTAGGCAGCATCACAGTGAATGCATCATATAGTGAGTAGAAAAACCCATTAAAACATATACCAGCAGTAAAATCTAATGACACTAACCTTATTTTGTCAAAACCAGTTATTACTGCACAACTGACAAGCTCAGTTGCAAGAGTGATGACAAAGTCTTAGAACATGTGCAATTACTTTTTTTTGAGGTTTTGAACTTCGAATGAGAATTAGTAGTGGTCTAGTGGTAACCATTTTGTAAAAGCTGTGTTTCATGTTAATATTTTCTTTGTCATTATTTACACATCATGACCATTGCAGTAAAGTATTCATTATATGGGTAATACAGGCATATACTTCCACTATCCTCAAATCTGCTGATTGGTCACATGTTTAGGGCATGTATTTGTTTCTATCACATGACTGACTACTAAAGTACTCTAGTGTCAATCCAGGGGGATCTAGTAGCTGTCATCCTGGAAAGATATGGTAGACAGATCATGCTGTTTTGCCAGAAATGGTCTTCAGCTGTCACCTCTTGGTTTTCGGTTACTGTTAAAGGTACTTGCCTCCCCATAGTGTCTTTATTAGGCAATGTCATAACAACAAACTTCCCAACTCAAAAAAATCCACCAGAGACAAAGTTAAGGTTATGCTGCTTAATGCTGGGAGTCTAAATCAGAAATTGCACTCACTGGAAGCAGTCCTTACCTTGGAAGATGCGGACGTTTATGCAGTCACAGAAACATGGTTCAAGGCCACAGAGACGACCCCGGTCGTGCAAGGCTTCAATGCCTTCCACATGTCTGGATCTCAAAATGAGCATGAAAGAACCAATGGTGGAGGTGTATTCATCTTCATTAATGGCAAATACACCTTAAGAATCATCAAACAGTACAACTCCCTAGAGCTACTCCAAGTCCAACTAACTGTAGGTAAAACTCCCTTCCATGTCATTACTAGCTATAGGTCTCCCACCAAGAAACACAAGAGCCACTCTGCCTACCTGAACCTACTTGGGCCACTCACTATACAGCCAAACACCTTGGTCATGGATGATTTCAACTATCCTTCCATTGACTGGGAGTCATTTATATGATCACAAACACACTCATCCTCTCAACCATAATGATTTCTTCAGAATTTCCCAGTTTTGAGGATAAAATAATGGGGTGCCATGAATTCACAAGTGGCCCAGTCAAATCACAATTGTTTTTCTATTATTTACAATTTTTTTTACAATGCTGACATTATCGTGCATCACCAGTTTATCCTGCAATGCCATCAACATGCAGGGGCATGGGTGATGACATCAGCGCCGTGAGACCATACCTGACCCCTGACCTCACTGCTTGTAAGAGAGACTGGGAATGGCTTGTGCTAGCTCGAGTTGTGGAATGCTTTTGGATATATTTTATGCTGTGGCTGCTAGACCTCTAAGCTAGCAGCCTGGCAGACCCATCTGCACTGAAGTTTGGATTTACCACTCCTGCCACTCAAGAGATGGGGCCCCAACCTCATTGCTCTTCGTAAGATAGCGCACAGCTATGAGCTCTTCAGGTTGACATTGACAGAGCATGTGAGCTGAAAATGGTCACAGTAGTGGCTGCATGGAGCAGCTTTTTCCTTCTGCTCACAGGTAAGCAACTTAAAAGTAGCTGGGACTGTTCCAATCTGATAGTTCTCACCCAGGTTTGAAATCACCTGCCAAGAATAAAAGAGTCATTTACACTTCTGCCTTTTGCTGAAGAGTATACTCATAATGCAAAGACTGCTGTAAATTTATTTTTAGGGGTGGTGAAGTTTCCTGCCTGAATGTTCACATCTTGAAAATTAAAGTTTTTTTGTGTGTTGTGGTGAGTAGGCGCTAGGTAAACAAGACTGTAAATGGGAAAATATTGAAAATTTATAGAAGGCTGTTATTGATATAGTGTATTAGAAAGTAAAGTGGCTGCATATCAGGTAGGAAATAGAATATTGCAATGTCTCTGAATTCAGGGCAGAGTAGTGGCTAGATCTAATATTATAGCCACACTTTTATTTATTTGCTTATTCCTAATTTATGTATTTTTAGCACAGTCTATAAAAATTACATCAGTACAAAGGCAGTAGTCTGCCCGTGGGTGAAAATGGTACTGAATAACATCATGATGAGTGGAGTATCCCTTTGGTTATGTCTTTACCATGCAACTTTAAATAAAAACATCTTTTCAGGCTTAACTGGTTCTGTGACTTTCACAGTTGGTAAGCAAAATTGAGCAGAAAAACTTTGTAAAAACTTGATGATTCAGATTTATTGAATTTAGCTTTGCAGTTTAGTCTGTGTGGCTCATTTGTGTTGAAATAAGATAAGTATTTATCTTTGGTCAAAGAAGTGTGTTACCTGGTGCTACTAGGACTGATGTGCAGTTTCCCTGCTGACACCAGCTTTATCTTACCAGTACGGTGACTGCAAAAATAATAAGGTGACTCTGCTTAGCTGAAGGCATCTCAGGCCTGCCTGGTGTATTACCCTACCATACCTCTCAACTCTTGTACTACAAAATAGTAGTTTGGCAAGAAATATCTAATTTGGGGCATTTGAAAAAATCCTTACCCCAATGTATTTGAGAACTTGGAGATTCTAGACGCCCTTTCTGCCACCCATCAGCAGATTAATTCTTTAACGTATACCTCCCAATCTCTCAGAGCAAGAAATCTGGACAAACGAGACAAAAATAATGGTGAGGCAAAGGCCCACAAATAAGGACAGTTTTTAAATATTGCTCCTGTAAACTCAGATACTTGCTAGAATAACAGGTCTTGCATGATTATGCATTTTATGAGGGATATGAAGTCTGACATTCAAATGTCTGCAATTATTTATTATTATTTAGTGACTTCAGTCTTTATGCTGGTATCCCACAATCCCATTGGAGTGGGCAGGGGCTACATGATTGTGTATGTAAATTGTATGTTAATCAGCTTCCCAATTTTTGGCCAGTTGTACCTATTTTTCATGGGCCTTTGTCCAGATTTTTGGATGTTTTCAGATAGAGAGGTGTATGTTCCTGGACTTTGTTAATACAAATGATCTGGAACAGATAGTCTGCACCCCCACAAGGGGGTTGAATGTCCTAGACTTAGTACTCACCAACACAGGGGGCCTCTGCACTACCCCCTGTGTGTTGCCCTCCCTGTTAAGGTTTGATTATAAATCAATCTCATTCGAAGTAAAGATTGTACTTGACCACACCTCAAGAGCAAAAAGTATGAACATTTTCCCCAAAGAAAACTCTAGCCTCCTAAGTGATGGCATAAATAATTTCAACCCCCTGCTACCACTGTCAACAATGACTCCTATACAGAGATGTACATAAATGCCTTATATAAGCACCTATACAAATGTATAGACTCGGCTGTACCCGAATGGATCAAAACAAGGTCCACACAAAAAAAACAAGTCACCCTGGTGGACATCATGCATAAATGGGATATGCAACAAGAGTAAGGAACTAATGTCTAGGAACAAGAAGGAACTGACTCAACAGAGGAAGGACACCCTTGACAGCTTGAACAAGCAAATTAGACATCTTGTAAAATCCTCTAAGCCAATTACAAAGCTAAACTAACATCCTTTGCTAAGGATAATCACAAGACACTCTTTAGCTATGTCAGAAATCTAAAAGGGAAAGCCCAGCTTTGTGCTAAACTAGTAGTGGATGGTACCACTCATACTGACCCTGAAGACATTGCCTACCCGCTAGCAGACAGATTTGGTGCAAACTTCACCCCACTGCAACCGCCAGCCATACCCAAAAGCATACCTGACACCAGTCCTCTACCTAATATCTCAAAAGAGCAGGTCATAACTGCACTCTCCATGGCCAAAAAACACAGCCTCTATGGGACTGGATAACATCCCAGGCTGCCTACTAAATGGTCTAAAACAGGACCTAGTGGAACCACTTGACACTCTCTCCAACAACAGTTTAAGTACTGGCTTTGTCCGAGCAGAGTGGAAAACAGCAACAGTAATTCCCTTGCACAAAGGGGGTCCATCAATCAACCCTGGGAACTATAGACCCATAAGCCTAACCAGCCTTATCTGCAAGGTCATGAAGAGAATCATCATGGACCTTATCAACAAAGACATGGGTGACCTTCAAACTCTTGACCCAACCCAATTTGGCTTCATTAAGTGTAGATCATGCATATTAAACCTGGTGGACTTCTTTGAGAATATCTCCAACGTCCTGCATGAAGGAAAAACAGTACAAACAGCCTATCTTGATATAGCCAAGGATTTTGACACAATCCCCACTCAGGCATCATTGAGAAACTCAGCCACGCTGGGAATTAACTCATACATCACTAGATAGGTAGCCAACTGGCTCACTGACAGAATGCATACAATCAAAGTTGGGGAGTCCACCTCTACCATTAGACCAGTTGCCAGTGGCGTACCACAAGGATCTGTGCTGAGCCCCCTACTATTTAGAATCTATTTCTCAGAAGTCTAGGTGAAAATAGATGGCCTGCAGCTTACCAACTTTGCCAATGACTGCAAACTGGGTGCAATCATTAAAAAGGCTTACACAGACAAATGATTGTTGCCAAATCCACAAACTTAAACTAAAAGCAAAAAAGAATGCATTGTCATCCCTTTCGGCAAAGGGGAAGTCCCTGCAAATTACAATATTAACAGTACCCCCTTAGCTCAAACCTTGTGGTGAGAGATTTAGGAACACAGGTTGATAGCAACCTTAACTTCGATCACCATGTGTCCACAGTGGTAAGGAAGGCCTTCTGTGTTGCACATCTCACAAGTAAGGGCATTGCATCCAAAGCTAAAGATGTCACAACTCCCCAGTACTCATCCCTCATCAGATCATTAATAGAGTACAACACTCCCTTCTGTATGTACCTCACCAGACACCTGCACTAGCCGAAGAGACCTCAGAGGTTTCTCACCAAGGAAATTCAGGGCCTTCAACAAATTACCTACATGGACAGACTGAAGGCCCTGTCACTGTACACTGTATCTTTTAGACTGCTGAGAGGTGACTTGTGCCTGGCATACAGAGCAGTCTCAGACCCTGCCCTAATGGAAATGCTGCACATCCACAAGTCAAATGAGACAAGATTCACTCACTCTAGGGATCTTAACTCCAGAC
>NC_056729.1:1206516436-1206588936 GCF_019279795.1 Protopterus annectens
TGAGCCTGGTTATTACTGTCCCATTACCATGAGGAGACCTATCTGCAAAGACATGGGAGGGATCATACTGCGGCTCGTACATGAATGCATAGGGACATACATACTTTGCATCCAACACGGTTTGTCTTGTTCAGGGCGGTTCATGCCTTTAAAGCATGGTTGACATTTTCGGGACAGTCACTGAGGCCATTGATGGGGGTGTTGCAGTCCATACAGCCTACCTCGACCTGGCAAAGGCCTTCACCACATTACCCCCCTCAGGTATCGTTGATAAACCCATTGGCTGGGATGTGAACACGTACATCACAGAATGTGTTGTAAACTGTCTATGTGACACAACCCACACGGTCATACTTGCTGGCAGCATGTCAGACCTACTGCCTGTCGCATGTGGTGTCCCATGGGGCCCTTCCATGGGTCCACTCCTGTCATACATCTACATTTCCACGGTACAGGCACACACAGGGGTGTTATGGGTGACATTGTTTGTAGATGACTGCAAAACAGGTGCCATAGTGTGACGGACATCTGACACAGATATCCTTCGAAGGGGCCTCCCAGATATGCATATCTGCTGTCAGGGACATGGCCCACAGCTAAATGCTAAGTAATGCAACATCATACCTGTCGAGAAGTACTAGGTCATCCCTGTCCAGCATATAGGTGGCTGTCCACTCAGCACAGGGGTGATTACCAGGGATCAGGGGACAGAGTTTGTCGGTCACCATTCATTCAACACACATGTTGCTATCGTGGTTCTGTGGGACTTCTACATTGCCCACCTGTTTGTGCAGGGATTCACATCTACATCAGGCTAGGTCATAGTCTCCTTGTACCCATTACGTGTTACACCTATGATTTACTACATTGCCCCATTCAGACTGTATCTGACCATACACCTACAGCAGCTGGGAAGCCCTCATAGGTTAATTGTCGTACAGATGCAGGATGACATCATTTTGTGTAATGCTGCCCCACTTGTAGGACCCCTGCCCCATTAAGTCACATACCTGCTGTTTAGTGTTGACCTGTGCCTGACATACGAGGCCATGTCAACCCATATGTCATGTGTATGCTTCACCTACTGTATCTGCATCCCTCAGAACCACTAGGGCAGGTGACATGAACCTTGTCACGGTCATTAATGGGATGTGTTTGAGTGACACATATATCACCCAGACACTCACAATGCTGTGGATCTACATCACAGTACATGTGAGACAGAGATCCTTCATAGCCTTGTTCATGGGTATGTTGTCCATTGGATGGAGAATTGCAGGTATAGGCCAGGGATTACATCATTATCACTGCTTGACGGAGGTACAGCAATATCATGAGTATTTTATCTGAAGCACAGAAGGTTGGCAAAGCCATCCTAACTATGGTGTAGTGTTATGGCTGAACCTGGGACGATGGCCTACCCTGTACCTATGGACCTATGAACCTATATTCATAGTTTGTCACATTTACACTTGTCTATCCCCTATCCTCTTTATCCAGTGTATATTTCTGTGGCACATGATTGTCCTCTGTATTACATGCGGGTATGTTGTGTGCAGTGCACATATGTCACAGTTGATGACAGTGTATCTGTGTCCCTAACACTGTGATACTGAGGACTACCACACATCCTTCACAACATTACATGCATATGTTCTTTCTATTCTTCTTTGGCCTATGGGGGGATGTTAAGGCAAACATTACACAAGTCCCTGTTTGTGCATGCTTCATGTTGGTGTCTGACCAGGCTCCATTGCAGTCGTGTGTTGGACAGTGGTGTTTCTGTGTGTTTGCCATGTGTTTTTATTGCCGGTACATCTGTGGGAGGTGTGGTTGGCACATGTTCCTCTTTGCAGGGACACCCATCCTGGGGTTTGTGTCATGCATCTGCACTTGGCATGTGCCATATGTCCTGTACTATTCCCACAGTCGTGTATGCCTTCATGCACTACTACTGCGTGATACTGGCTGTTTGTATGTGGTACACATGGACATTGTGATGGTTGGCTTGACCTATTCCCATGCTAGAACATACACATCTGTCAATTACGTTGTTTAAATCAAACTGTAACACTCATTCGTCTTTTCAAACTGACAGTCAATAACACAGGAAGCTGGGATTAATAACGTTTTACTACTGTGCAGCAGGAGGCAAAGAACTATGCAGTACAAGTTTAGACTTTTGTTTTACTCTATACATGTTACAGCTGTATGAGCATTGTGTATACTATCATCTTATGCACACATTAATGATGTGGTCAGTCACAGGGCATTTACATCACTATAGTCCACAAGATTGTATTCCTACAACAGTGCTAAGGTAATGCTTATGAAATGTTTTCCCATGAGGATAGCACAGCCTTGCGAGCCACATAGTCAATTAGAATGTACTTGTAAATTCTGCTCTGTCACGGTTCCAACACTGTTCAGATCCGTCGTCACTCCATTTCCTACGAGGTTCCTTTGTCTCTCTGGTGAGCAGCTGTACTCTGTGTTAGATAGAGCTCACAAGCCTATCCTCCTCAGTGGAAGGATGACAGATCTACCTGTACATACATTTATTATTCTCTAACCGAGCAGATGACTAATGCTGAATGACATACACCTGCTGCACTGGTTACTGCCAAGGTCAGAATTCCATCACACTACAGCTTAGCTTCACCAATTACATGCATGATCAGTTCTACTGCCATATTGTACGGTACAATTCAATGCATTATATAGTATTTCGAGTCTAAACTGACACTTCATATGTGTTTCTATATATATTTGTCGGACAACATCCATCCGGCCATATGCATGTTGTTCCGTCCTTTACCTTGACCGTGTGTATTTGGCCGTCCGGCAACGCTACTCTCCACATGTGATGTCCCACCTTCCCCTTCTTTGCCTTTAGCACCCTGTTAGGACGTCCTGTTTGGTAGGCACGTGTTCCGCTATATGTGTTTGACTTCTCTGCATAGCTAATCATCGATGCAGTGGTTCAACAACCCGACTTGTCCACATGTGTACAGTTATGTGCACCGTGTCGTCTGCAAACCTATATGGTGTGGACGGGTACATACCACATGCGGGATGTTCACATTCTGCAGACACATTCACATGCAGCCATTTCCATATCTGTACCTGAGGTGGGTTGGTGACATGTGGGGAATGCGTATTTGCCCGTGGCACTGCCTAACACAAACATCTTATCACATTTCAGGTATGCACATTGTGTGTAGGTGTATAGCTGCACACGGATGCTAGCAGGTTTGGGTGCACAGGTGTACATGGGTGGGACTTACATGCTACAATGAGGCTATCGTGTATTACATCTGAATGCATGGGTTCTGCTTCTGGATATTACACTTCAACATACGCCATCCAGTGTATGCGACAGAGACGTTGCTGGGTGTGGGATATGCTGCTATGCACATGTTTGCCTGTGTTTAAGGTATCTTGGTTCCTTCCTGTTGTTATGTCAACACAGCTACCCGGCTATGTACTGTCACTACTGCTTGTGACCATTATGGTTGGCACCTTTTCCAATGACCATAGTGGGACATGTTTTGTGGGAACATCGGATTTTGCAGGACAACACATACCCACAGTACGTGGAGTTGACAGGACTTTACTTGTTTGCCATAATATACGCTTATTCTGTTAGCATTTGGGTTCCTTAGTCAGTTTCTTATGCCATGTATGTGTTTCATATACAAATTATATGTTTTATGCTACTATTACATGTATATTGGAATATTTTTGGCAGGGAATCTCAGGTCATTTTCCATTTTTTCGATTTTTGCAGGGACACACCTGTCCAATGAGGGACTGTCCACGGCACATTGGGACAGCTGGTAACCCTGGTGACCATGCCCATGTCGCTACTGGGGTTGCCACCTTTTCCAGTTGCCAAGGTGGGATATTTCCGGGAGTCACATCTGAGTTTACAGGCCGACACATACACACGGTCACTATATAGCATAGAACTTCACTTGTTTGCCTAAATGAAAGCTTATTGTTGTGGCAGTTTGGTTGCTTATTCTGTTTCTTGTGTCATTTAGGTATTTCAGTTACAGAAATAACCAATTCATGCTACCATTACATTAAATACAGGATATCATTATGTCCTACAATCTTAGCACATTTGCCATTTTTAATATTTTTTTCCGGGACACAACTGCCCATAGAGGGACTGCCCCTCGCAAAGTGGGACAGGTGGTGACCTTAGTCGCTACTCCTATGTCGGTGCGGCACGCTGACATGCTGCTGTACACCTTCTCTGCATATAACCACTGACGGTGCATTGCAGAACAAACGCGGTGTCATGCATATCCTTTGCTCCTTGGACGGGTACACTTAAGCCTTCGTGCATTGTATTTGCTTCTCCGTTAGGTTGGGACGGGTACTATGTTGCATACTCTACGTGCGTTTCATTCTGCACGGGCCCTGGCTGCTGCCATTACTATTATGGGTGGACCGTGGCAGTCAGCACATTAGGTTGCTCACCGCATGCCGGCTTAGCCACACCTCCGGACGCATCCTACTTGGGCTCGCTCACGTACACTACGCACGTGTCTGTGGTTGCGGTGCACTCTCATTAATATGCATATGGCGCTACTACGCCGGCTATTCACTGCACCGCCGGCGCAGCCCTTACGCCGGCCTTGCTCCAAGCTTCATGAATCCCGGGGTATGTCTTTTTTTTTAACAAATTGTACATTATCTCTGTATTTTTCATTGTTTTACTGCTGTATTTACATTTGTATAACTATTGTAAAATTGTCTATATCTTGTGGAGCTTTTCTCCCCAGGCCTCCACTGAAAACAGGCTCTTCCAGGCCCAGTGGACAATTCCGGTCATCAAACTGTAATAACTAATGAATAAATAAATAAATAAATTATGCAGCAGGTGTATTTTCTTCAGTCAGTACTGCCCAAAGTGCTGACTGAAGCACACTGAAGCCAGTCTCATTTTTATTACTGATGGCATTCTAAATTAATCTTTTCAGTTTTTGCCTTGAGACATTAAATACTGTTCACTCTTAGTTATTACTAACAGTCAGTGTGTGTATATGTATGTATATATATATATATATATATATATATATATATATATATATGTATATGTATATACATATATATATATATATATATATATATATGTATATAAATATATATATATATATATATATATATATATATGTATATATATATATATATATATATATATATGTGTGTATATATATATATATATATATATATATATATATATATATATATATATATATATACATATATATATATATATACATATATATATATATATATATATATATATATATATTAAGCAGTGTAGAGATGTATTCAAATGGTGGCATTCTAAAATATGTAGGATTGAACCCAGCACATACTGCTAGTGTGCGGGGAGTGCTTTCTGTGTGGAGTCTGCATGTCCTCCCCGCGGGTCGAGTGGCGTTCTGAAAGACATGCGTGAATGGGCATGCCTTCGTTGAAGGTTGGGTGTCGAGCTGGCAACTCGGCACCGTGAAAATCTATTGCCAATCATTAATGAACCGGAGTTCTACTGTGGCGACCCCTAACCGGGAAAAGCTGAAAGATAACAACAACATACTGCATTACTCTGAAATATTCACTCTTTCAACAGTGTTTGCCACATGACAACTTGCATTTCTGTTACACATCATCATGTTTTCATGTAATAATGCTTACTGAAGAAGGGGACACACAGGAGCTCACATTAGGTCATTTTGTAGACAGCCTATAGAAGTAAGACTTACACCTGTTTTAAGAAAATGTCTTACTTTCATGATTACTTGTTCTGACATATTTTCAATGGTTTTGATTAAGTATCTACATTATAAAATTCATTATATTTCTGATTAAGTTTCTCACACTTTACATGTCATATCTGTTACATCATGCATATAAGCACATGCTGTTACTATTATCAATAGCTCAGATTCCAAGAAATAAACATTTATTTAACAGTCAATATTAAATTCAAAATATCAAAAGCTGGAATCCAATCTGCATTATTGGTAATGTTACTCAAATTTTACTGCATTAACATATTACGCCACAGAGAACGGTGTAGAACAGGTGCCTTTTCAGCAATCAGTACTGCCCCGAGTGCTTAGGTTCATAGGTTCATAGGTTCATACTAGGCTATCTGCCCGAGGGCATTTACAAGCCTAGCCCATAGTTTTGTGGCTTACGCCACCCCTTTAGTATGGGGAACTATACCCATTATTTTGCTGTGCCTCTGTTGAGCAGTGACACTGAGGTAATCCCTGGGGTATATCTGCGATCTCCCATCCATTGGTCAAGATTTCTCTTGAACAAGGCCAGCGAGGTGCTCTGCCTCACATATACCGGGATTTTATTCCACAGCATAGGGAGTCTTTGGGTGATGAATCTATCCCTCCAGCATGTCCTATTAATAGCCGTGTCGAGGTTTAAGTCTCCCACCCTTGTGGCTCTGACGGATCTAGATTTTTTGAGGTGAAGCATATTCATCAAATCTGGGTTTGACATGGCCTTGTATGTTAGGCAAAGGTCACCTCTGAGCAAGCGTGGCGACTGAATAGAGCTGGAGTTCTTTCAGTCGGGCAGCATAGGACAGATGTTTGAGACCCTTTATCCTTTTGGTGAGGAACTTTTGTGGCCTCTCCAGCTGCTGCAAGTGTCGGGTCAGATACATTCCGAATGGGGCATTGTACTCAATCATTGGTCTGATGAGTGATGAGTATAGGGAGACTATGACCTCCCTTGATCTAGATGAGAATCCCTTCATGATAAGGTGGGCAATGTAGAAGGTCTTCCTAACTACTTTAGCTACATGGGTGTCGAATGACAGACTACTATCAACCTGGGTCCCCAGGTCCCTGATAACTTCTTCTGTACTCAGTGGATTGCCACCTATTTGGTAGCTAGGGGTAACCTTGTTTTTCCCGAAGGGTATGACTATGCATTTTTGGCATTTAACTTTAGGCCATGGCTCTGGCACCAGTTATCCGTTTCTGTGAGACCCTTCTGAAGGATATCTGTGTCAGATGTGTTTTCTACTATGGCCCAGTTTGCAGTCATCTGCAAACTTTGTCAGCCATAACCCTCCTGTGTTTGCTTGTACTTCGGAAAAGTAGATGCCAAACAAGAGTGGGCCCAGGACTGAGCCCTGTGGTACACCACTTGTGACAGGCTTTGAGTCTGACATGGCGCCAGCAACTCTGACCCTGTGGGTTCTGTCACTCAGCCAGTTTGCAACCCATCTTGTGATGTATGGGTTAACATTTAAGCTGATGAGTTTTTCAATGATACCCGAGTGGGGTATTGTATCAAAGGCCTTCGCCAGATCGAGGTAGGCTGTATGGACTGCCTTTCCCTCATCAATGGCTTTGGTGTCTGTTTCGAAAAAGTCAACCAAGTTTAGAAGGCATGATCTGCCTTTGACAAAGCCAAACTGGGATGGATCCAAAGTCTGCAAATTCCCTATGTCTTTATTTATGAGGTCCATTATGATCCTCTCCATGGCTTTGCAGATAAGGCTTGTCAAGCTAATGGGCCGGTAATTTCCAGGGTCGGTGGAGGCACCGCCTTTGTGAAGTGGGACCACAGTTGCAGTGCACCACTCCTGGGTGCGTATCCAGAGGTAAGACTATGATTAAACAGCTGTCCTAGCTGTGGGTTTAATTCCTCGTTGAGTTCGTGGAGCACACAGCCGGGGACACCATCAGGTCCCATGGATGCTGTGTTTTTGCTTTGGAGAGCAGTTCTCACTTGGGCGTTGGAGATGTTTGGGGGCTGCAATCGCTTGGTATAGATATCTCTCCTTTTGGGGAGGGGAGAAGTTTGCACTGAACCTGTCAGCCAGTATGTTGGCAATGTCTGTAGGATCAGTAATCTTCACATCATTTTGAACTAGTTCTGAGCATATCTGGGAGTTTCCTCCCAGGTTTCTAACATAGCTAAAGAAGGCCTTATGATTGTCTTTTGAGTCTTTAGCTATTTTTCTCTCAAAATTTGCTTTGGATGATTTTATGAGAGCTCTTAGTTTTTACTTATAGTGATCAAGGGTGTCTTACCTTTTAAGGATTTTGCTCTATCTTGTAGTAGCTTCCTCCTTTTGTTGTAGAGTTTGTTTATGGCTGGGGTCCACCAGAGTGGACGCTTGCCTTTGGTACAAAGAGTCTTTGTTTTGCTTGGGATTGCCTTATCCATGCAGTCCTGCAGGTGCTGGTAGAAGGCATTTGTAAGTGATTCAGCGGCTTGAGTACTGTTTTCCGTCGGCTCGGGGAGACCACACTAGTCTTTAGAAGTGTGAAGTCGGCTTTCGAGAAGTTCTTTACTGTGGTCTTTTTTTATTTCAAGTGGGAGTGGGATGAGGACCTCCAGCGAGATTAGTTTGTGATCTGATCTCACCAGTGAGGGGTATACTTCCGGTGTTGAACATTGTGCTCCCATGTTCGTGATGATGAGATCAAGTATGTTTTCTCCTCTTGTGGGGATGGTGACTAGTTGTTCCATGGCATTTGAGTTTATGAATTCCAGGAACTTTTGGGCTAGGGTGTTTGGGCTTGAGTAGTGTTCCCAGTCTATATTAGGGTAATTGAAGTCACCTAGTATGATGGTGTTTGGTGATACATTTATCCCCTCTAGTGTTTTCAGGAAGGCCATGTGAGGTTCCTGAGTTTGTGAGGGTGGCCTGTAACATGCTACAATTTGCAGAGCAGTCTTGCCTATGGTTAATTGCACCTGGATGGTCTCCGATGCATCGTGCGTTGCCACCAGTCTTGAGGTGTGGGTGTCTTTGATGAATATGGATACCCCCTCCTTTCTTGGTATTGTCCGGATTTTGGGGCGGAGCATGATAAGAGGTAAAACCTGATAGTGCTGGGGTGCTCTCAGGAGCCTTGAACCAGGTTTCTGTCACTGCACAGACATCGATGTTCTCCATACTGAGAAGGGCCTCAGTGCGTGCATTTTGAGATTTAGACTTCTGGCATTGAGCAGCATTACCCTTAGTTTTTCCTTTTTGTGTTCTAGGGTGGTAGGTTTAGAATTTGAGCCTTGCCTAAAAAGGCACTATGGGGTGGCAAGAGCCTTTGCCAATATCCGGAATCCCAGGGTGACAGGTGCAAGCCGTCCCTTGAAGCAGCGTGGCTTGTCCAGCATGTCATCCCAGGCAGACAGACATTGGATCCCCTTTGAATGACACCAGAGTTTAAGCCAATTGTTAAAGCTGATCATCTTATCTCTGTATTGTGGCATCATTCTTGGTGAAGGTAGGATACTGCTCAAGGTCAGGGTCATACCTGCCTGGGCTACATAATCAGAGAGCTCCTCAATGTCTCTTTTCATGTAGTCCAAGGAGGTGCGTCTCAGGTCGTTTACACCAGCGTGGACAATGACTGAGTCATATTTGTACCTGCTGTTGAGAGACCTGAGTGCTTGCGTTATGTGGCGGATTCTAGCGCCCGACAGGCAGCTTACTGTGACCTTCTCCTTACTCAGTCTGGTGGCGGGGCGTCAGTGTGTCTGACTATGGAGTCACCAATGACTAGTGTGTCTGGCATTGTGTTTGGCCTTAAGGGCTGTGACTGTTTGACACTCTGACTGTGAGGTCTATGTGTTGCAGGTGTTGTGTTCTGAGGTGGTGGTTGTTTGGGTGTCTGCTTTGGTGGCCTCTGCTGTTTTGGTAGATTTTTGATCAGAGCCTTGAGTATGTCTTTGTGTGTTTATGTGTATGATTTGAGGTTGTGATGGTACTATGTGAGACTGGGTCTATAGTGTGTGTGGTAACCTTCTCCTCCTGACTGGTCTTGCCAGTCCTATGTTGAGAGAGCTCAGCCTCCAGTTTGGCCGTATAGTTGCATCTCTCGCATGTATTTGTGTTTTGTGGGAGGAGGAGAGGGTTGTCTGTGTACATGAGGCAATTGTAACATTGCCTCAATATTCAGGTTCACCAGCTGAGCAGGAGAGGACACTAGCAACTGATCCCTTGACATGCTAGAAGGACTAGACAAAAAAAACTTTAAAAGAGATTCGGGGATGTGAGTGACCGAGAAATGGGGTTTGCCTTTTGGGGTGCTATCTATAAGAGTGCCATATCAAGGTAATAAGTACTGTAGGAGCAAGTGCTAGGTTTAACAGATAGAGAAAAGTCTACTTGGAGTCAAGTAGAGATGATCTTTTAGGTAGTAGAGAAAGTGCTAGTAACAGGGATGCTTAAAGGTAAGATTGAAAAGAATGCACTCTGCAGTGTGCACTAGAGAAGTTAGATATGAAAGTAGGTAACTTGAGTTTTACCTGTTTAAAAAGTTAAGGTTTAGTGGAGAGTTACTATTTTTAAAACAGCAAGATGGACTGAAAGGGGTGGTTACTTTTGTATTTTGGTACTATGAAATACTGTAGGATGGCCAATAAATTTAAATAATTGAAGGGGTGGGATTTCAAAAGTGATGGTTTTGTGATTACTCACATAAGCCAGTGAAAGTAGAGAGAAATGAGATATATGCTGACAGAAGCACAACTGCACTGTCTTACTGATGGCATTCCAAACTAATTTCTGTGTTTTGCTTGGATAGTCAACTGTCATTTATTGCTAGTCACTACTGACAGTCATGACATGCAATGCCAAGTGTCACACAAACAATGAAGCCAAAAAAATTCAAAATGTCTCTGTGATAATTTCTCAACTCTGTGATCTTATGCCATTAAAACATAGACATCACTCTGTCTAGATCTGAACCATGAAACCATGAATGTAGCATGAACAAACGACAAGATTAACAGTATTTCCCACATATAAATAGCTATTATGAGATAGAGAAAGTAAACCACAAACCCTCAAGCTTTATCATTCTAACATTAGGGAGCAATATATATCCATGATGCCATACTTGCCCTTTATCTTTTCACAGTAGATGTGTGGATGAATGGAATATTTTAGCTACTTAAGCATATCACAGTATAAACAAATGCATGCAAAATAAGAGTGTATTCTCCACTTTCTTTTGTGAGTATTACTCATGCTTGATGTGCCTGTAACATAATTTTATCATTTGCATTTACATACAGCTTTTCTGTTTGAATGTTTAAGTTTTATGTACTTGATATGACTTACAGACTCTTTTTACTCAGCAGCATGCTTACATGTTAAGCATATATTCATAAAGGTGTTACAGAGGTTATCACCTAAGTCAGTTGATGTAATCAAAAACTTTGTGTTAAGCCTATTCTCCCCGACACACTATCTGTAAGTGTACATCAAAGTATCAGGAGTGTTAAACATTTAATTAGTCATACAGTAATGCTAATGGGTCATACTTACAATTTAATTAGCTAGCCTCAGGTCTGAATACTGACTCTTCAGCTGTTCAGGCATATGCATGCCATTGTATAGGTCTTCACACCATGTTTACCTGCCCAGCAGTTCAAGTAGATTGAGTGATTTGGTACTGATATGAGCTGGCACCTGTTTTATATATTCAGCATGTCCAGATGAGTTATTCTAGACAATATAAGTACAACATGGGGACTAAGGAACTTGTTTAATTATAGTGAAGACTGCTTGGAATCACCAACTTAAGATAGGGCTGTTTCACTGATTTAATGTGCTTCAATTGCATTATTTTGGCAAACTTTATTACAAATTCTGCCAAGGAATGTTATTTTCTTTACAAGTAATTCTTACAGTGAATAATTTTATCATTGCTTTCCTCGAAAACTGAGTGATATCTGCACATTACACATTTGTGTTGAAGTAGAAAGTATACCAGTTGCCATTGCAATTATCCTTAACTATTGTTACATAGTTTTATGGAAAAAAATTGTCTGAGGATGTGAACACATTGCAAACTTAGTAGAAAAATCAATATTATACTGACATTTCAGAAAACGTTCTATGGTAAGGATGTTGTATATATCTGATATAAATAATGGCCCATTAGAAGGGCCATGCTTTTGACAATTGTGTTTGCTGGGGTTAGAGGGAATGGATGCTTTGATATTTATTATATAAATGAACGCTGTCTATGATTTGCAAATTTATTTTTATAAGGAAGATTGAACAGTTGCTATGAAAAAATGAGCATTGACTTGTATTACATACAGAAGTTGTGCTCTACCAACACATCCTTAGGATTGTTAATAGATGCCTGAGTATAGATCATTTCATACTCTTGTTACATTGGTCATGCTGTTATATATTCTAGACTAATGCATTTTTCCCCCACTAACTTCTGTTATTGCCAGAATGTGTGTGTTTGTGGGGAGTGGGGGGTTGCAATTACCTGTTTGATTTATTTTGTAAGCACACAGACCCTGATGGTTTGTCTGATGCAAACTATTTTTTACTCCCATACAGGGATATGACTCCTAAAAATTACAGGCCACATAAACCTACATTCACAGACCCTGAGAATGATTTTACATATCAGGCACTCCAACATGGCTCACACCTCTTACTGAAAGTTGTACCTGACAAGTCCTTCTGTGGCTCTATCTGGCAGCAGGTGGTGAATGATGTGAATACAGTGGGTGGCCATGACTGTGACTACAATTCTATCAGGCATTGAGCCAGTGAGATGATCACCGAGGCCAGAAAGAGAGCCAGTACTATAACACAGGAATGGAAAACTTCTGGTGGTGGTTCTGCTATTGAACCACCGCTCAATGAGACAGAACAGTTCCTGTCAACTGCAAGAGATCTAGGCAGCTCAGAAAAATTGACCAGGGCCATACTTGATGTGGGTGCAGAGGTGGAAGACAGCCAAAGGGTGTCTACTGCTGATGGTCCAGGTATGCTATGTGTGTGTGTGTGTGTGTGTGTGTGTGTGTGTGTGTGTGTGTGTGTGTGTGTGTGTGTGTGTGTGTGTGTGTGTGTGTGTGTGTATGTATACATATATATATATATATATATATATATATATATATATATATATATATATTAAATAATAAATTAAATAATAAAGCAAATCATCAGGGTGGAGCAATTCAAGAATGTATAAAATATGCATTTACACATCTCTCTCCTTCAGCCCTAAATTCCAACACTATTTGGAATACAGCCACAAGAACATTTAAGAAAACGTTAGTTAATACTGTTATTGTTAATCTGTATGTGCAGCAAACTTTAATACAAGATGCTGTTACTGATGCTGCCAGACCATGACCAAGAAGGTGTCGAGCATTAAATCGCATTTGACCTACCATAGACTTCATGAGATAGAAATAATAGACTGCTACAGGGTGAATAGGGACACCATAGGACTGACAGTCAACATCTGTCACCCTCACCTGAGGACCAGTGGGAATCATGGAGAACCAATTCCACTGGAAAATAAAGTATGTCTAGCATTATGTATATTAGCTACAACTTAGCTACAACCACTTTTCAGACACCCATAGGAGATACAGTGGGGTGTCACAGGCCTCAGCATCAAGAATACTACACTAATTGCTGAATGCAATGCTACAAAATGTAAGGAAGAAAGTCTGGTTTTCATGTACCCTAGAGGAGAGAGCTACCATCATGCAAAATTTCTTTCCCATAGCACATTTCTCTGAGGTTCTTAGGGCCATAGACTGCTTACACTGAAATTAAAGCCCCATCTGGTGAATAGGGAAAGAGGTGCATAAACAAAAAGGCTCTCACTTTGTCAACCATTTGGTGGTCTATAATGCACAAGGGAGCATCATTAATGTATTTGCAGGTACCTCTGGCAGTTTTCATAACTCCCAAATATGGCACACCTTTGATCTGCACCTCAGGGATTCTAGGGATGACTTTTCACAAAGGCAACTAGTAGGGTATGCAGATTATGCAATGGATCCTTGGCTCATGACACTCAGGAGAAACCCTCCCAACCCCACTGTGCAAGGTTACAATGATGCAGATGCTCAGACAAGAAATAAAATAGTGCATGTTTTTGAATTGTTCATGTCATGTTTCTGATGTCTAGATACATCTGTAGGTACTCTGTAGTATGACCCAGCAATATACTGACAGTCTATGCCATATTACATAATATTATTGTTAGGAGATAGTTGTATCAGGGAGAACAACAGTTCAGAATCACAGGCAGGCTCAGCTGGACATGGGACATTATTGTGATGCTTCAAGCCTTAACTAGCTCTCCCTTTGAGCCAGTAACCTCTGTAGAACAAAAAATGTATTTCCTGGAAAATTATCTTTCTAGTAGCAATCACCTCAGCTAGGAGGATCTCAGACTTACAAGCATTGTCCTGCAGACCTTTTTACCTGTTTTTTTTTTTTTAATAAGGATACAGCATCACTGTGAACCAAGCCACATTTTCTTCCTAAAGTGGCCTCAGAAAGTAAGGCTCAGTAATAGCAGTGTTACACCAAAATATCTAGATTTGATCCCAGCACCTATGCCATTATCCTGAAACATTGATTATTTTAAGAGTTTTTAACTTCCAATTCTGTTATACCTCATTACGCATTCATATCATCAGATTTATTGAGGAAGGGGCCACACAGGAGTTTACATGGGGTCCTGTTGTACATAGCATATACAAGGAGAATGTACACCTATATTACTTAATAAGCTGAATTACTGTCATGAATAATTTTTCAGACATCTTATTACAAATGTTTTGATTAAGTATCCATATTTCCAAATTCATTATGTTGCTGATTTTACTTTCTCAGCTTTAGGCCATGGTATATTTGTTACATTATGCACATAAAATGTGCTATTGCTATAATCAATACCAAGACTGCAGATTACAAAATCAAAGTTATATTTTTATCATCCATTATACACACTTCTGTTGTTATAATCAAAACATTGGAATTTGCAATTTTTCTTTGGGTTGAAGTGCACAAAAATTATTTAGCTGTGAATACTAACTTTAGAATATCCAAAACTGGGATTCAAATCATGTATTACTTGTGCTGTTACTCAGACGATACAGCATTAACAGAATGAACCACAAAGAAAGCTAGATAAAAGGTATATTTCCTGCACTCCCTGCTGTCCAGAGTGCTGACTGAAACACACTAGTGCCAGTTCTATTTGCACTGCTGATGGCATGTCAAATTATATTTTTGACTTTTTGCCTAGGGAAGTGTACTATCATTCATTGACAGTCACCACTGATGCTCACCGACATGCAATGCCAAGTATAGTGCAAAGAATTAAGCACAAATAGTGGAATCAGTGTGATAATTTCTGAACTCTGGGGTCTTATACCATTAAAATGTTGACACTAACTATCCCTAATTTCGTACAGACAACACCCTGTCTAGAAATGAACTGTGACACCAGGTCATTGCCATGAAACATTGATAAGAGTCACAGTGTTTGCCTCATCAGCACTAACATTATGAGGTAAAGAAAGTAGAGCACTTATACTATGCTTTGCAATTCTAACATTTTACATGTAAGGACCAATATACCCATGTTGTCGCACTTGTCATTTGTCCTTTCACAGTACAAGTCTTGCTGAATAGGATATTAACACAAGTTATGCTACTGATGCATATCACACTCTGCAGTTCTAGAGTGTGTTCTTCCCTTTCTTTTATGAAAGTTACTCACTTTTTATGCATTTGTAATATGACTGCAAAATACTTTACAACATTTTGGAAGTTTTCTGTTTGCAAATTTAAGTTGTGTATACTTGATATAACTTTTAGACAATTGTTACTTTTTACTCTTAGGCACAGTTATCTTTTAAACATATTTTAGTAAAGGTGGTACAAAGCTTAACCACTTTGTCAGTAAATGTAATTTAAAAACTTTGCTGTATACCTACTCTCTCTGACATGCCCTCTGTAAATGCATTTCTGATTAACAGGGGTGGTAAAGACTTTGCTAGACATGCACTAGTGTTAATGAATCACACTTGCAAGGTATTAGCTCACTCTTGTACTGTTAGGGTGGATGCATAGCATCACATGGTCCTCACACAATGTTTACCTGCTCAGCACTTAAAGCAGATTGAGTGATTCGGAAATAATAATGAACTGACAACTGAATTATGTATTCACATGTCTAAATGTCTTAAGCTACACAATATAAGGTTCATATGTTCATAGGCAAGTACTAGGCTAGCTGTTTTAAGCCTAACCAATTTCCCTTTAAGGTAAGAATCAAGTTCTGTACCTTGTGTCTGTGAGCTAAATAGCTTAACTATTGTGCCAACCACAAACCCTAAATGATAAACTGTCCTTATTATCTGTTAGTGCCACAGGAGAAATATAAGTGCAGCCTGAAGCTAAGGAACTTCTATCATACTAGTGAAGACTGCTTGGATTCACCAAGTTCTTCACAACCCAAATACTGCTGTTTAACTGTTCAGACTTTCTGTATTTACATTCTTTTGGAAGAACTATTGAACAATTCGTGTCAACGTTTGTTATGTTCCTTAAAAGTAATGCTTAAGAGTATAAATTTAACAGGTTTTCTTAGCAAATGGATTTATATATGTACTTTGCACAGCTGTGTTTATACTGAATGTATAATACTCTTCTCTTGCAATGATCCTTTACTTCTATTTCATGTGTTTCTGGAAATATTTCTATGAGAATGTTAACAGATTTCTAACTTGGGGAGTTTATGCATGTTAAAGTTACATTTCTGAAAACGCTCTATTGTAAGGGCGTTGTATATTTCTAACATAACTTTTTTTATTATGAAGTTAGTCTTATTGTCATTGTGGTTGTTGTTGGGGGCTTGGAATGGGATATTGCAGGTGGTCTTGCTTTATATTAAAGAAATGAGTGTTGCCTGTACTTTGTGAGGTTTAGCAGTTGCAGTTACGATGATCATACACCTGTATCACATGTAAAAAAATTGTGTTCTGGTCATATTTCCAGGGGATTGCCAATGCATCTCTGACTTGAGAAGTTTTATTTTATGTAAAAGTGTCTTTTCATAAACTGTTTCATTACTAACACTGCTGTATATTCTGAACGTAGCCATTTTTTTCCCCTTATGAAGTTGTGATATTGGCAAGGGGAATGGGGATTTACAGGTATTTGTCAGATGTCTGTATTCATATATGATCATTATTAACAATTTATAATGATGATACCCACATAATTATTTGTTTTCTGATTAGTGTAGTTCAGCTTCTGAATATACCGTCCCTGTTGATTTGTCTGACTGCAGTTTGTTTTTTTTTTTTTTTACTTCAGTACAGGGATATAGCACCTAAACCATCCATGCCATGAAAATTTGCATTTTCAGATGCTGAGAATAAGGAAAGGTAATAGTCCAGGCCTTCCTTCAACATGGCTCACACATCTGATCAAAACAGTTAGCAGACAAGCCCTTCAGTGGGTGTGTCTGATGACAGGCAGTCAATGATGTGTATGCTGTGGGTGGCCATGGTCATCAGTACAATGCTATCAAACATTTATTTATTTATTTAATTTATTTGCAGTTTGTTTACCAGGATGGTCCATTGGGCCACGTGAAGCCCATTTTCAATGGAGTCCTGGGGAGAAAAGCTCCAGAAAATACAAATATTTTAAATTACAAAAATTCTAGAATTGCAAAATACAAAACTTACAGATTAGTACTGAGTTAGAAAAAAGGCAAGGTAACAACAGTTTAAATAAAATTGGCATTTGAGGGCAAATGCATGAAAAATATTTTCAAACAAATTAAGCTACTATAAGTTTGATAATTCTTGCAGAAATTATAAGGCTATAGGAGGCAAGTAGAAGATATGTTTGGTATAGAGATAAGTATAGTCAAGGAAGTTATGAAGGATGGGAGCAAGAACATTCCCATTGTGAGATGTGTGAGTGAAGCAAAGTTTTAAATATACATATACTGTTTGTGGTATCTATAAGAGGTGGGAGAGAGTTCCAGTGATGTGCTAGGCAGAAGGATAGAAGATGTTTCCCTGGAGGGCAGGCAGGCTTATGTAGTTCACGCAAGGCAAGGCAGGGGCAGAGAGAGGGACTAAAAATAAGTTTGTGTGCTTGGATGAGTTGAATGTAGGTAAGATAATTAGGCAGCTCAAGCCAGTTCAGTTGGCACAGGGAAATGCAGTGATGGGTATTTGATCTGTGGCCAGTTGCAAATTTTGAAATGTTATAGTAACAGCAGGAAAGTTTTGATTTGAGTGAGGTTTGCAGGTTAGTCAGGATAGAGGCTCCATAGGATGGAAGGGATAAGGTATGTGCTATCGAGAACAAACCTGGTGGAGGGAGAGATGAAATATTTGTGGCACCAAAGCATGCCAAGTTTCTTGTGAGGTTTTTTTTATGCTTACATGTAGATGGGTATCAAACTTTAGTTGGTCATTAATGAGGATTCCTAATAGTTTACCACTGGAGACTGTTTCAAGAGGAGTGTTATAATGGCTGGTGATAGAGAATGAGTTTTTGTCTAGGGTAATGCTTTCAGAAGGTGGAAATATCATTAGTTTAGTCTTGGTAGCATTCAGTGTTAGGTGGTTATCTAGCATCCATTGTTCAGTTGAGGAGAAAGCATCTTGGGTTAATTTTGTTAATGAGGAAATAGACGTAGCAGAGCAGATTATAGTGGAGTCATCGGCATATTGGATGAGGTTGGCATTAGGGATGGCATGGTAGAAGTCATTAATGAAAATATTGAATAGAAGGGGACCTAGAATTGAACCCTGGGGCACACCTGTGGGAGTGTTTAGGAATAGTGAAGTAATTTTTTTCCACATAACTGCTTGTTGCCTATTTGATAGGTAACTGGTGAACCAGTTAATAGAGGAGTGGGACAGATTTAGTTTAGTGAGTTTTGTAAGGAGAAGATTGTGAGAGATGGTGTTGAAGGGCTCAGGGAGGTCTAAGAGGAGGGTGGATACAATATGACCAGAGTCTCAGGCTTTGTTTATGGTTTCAAGGAAGGAGAGGAGAATGATGGTGGTGCTGTGGCTGGGTCAGAATCCATGCTGAGTGGAGTGAGAAGGTTATTATTTATAAGGTAGGGTAGAAGTTGTAAGTGGATGCATTTTTCGAGAAGTTTTGAAATCGGGGATAGGTCAGTGATGGGACGGAAGCTGGAGATGTCATTATTGTTGCCCCCCTTATACAGTGGAATAATATAGGCTTTTTTTCCAGAGCAGGGGAACATGGCATTCTGAAATAGATTGATTTATTAGGATGCAGATAGGGAAGGCAATGGCTTCTGAGGCTATCTTTAGGAAGTAGGCTGGTATTTCATCAGGGGCAGTGGAGCAAGGTTTCAATTTTAGAAGAATTTTTCTATGGTAGAGATAGGGGTAGGGTTTATGGAGAAGGGGGAGGTCGGGAGCTGGAGGTACTGGGGAAGGAATGGGAGTAAGGAGGTTGTTTTGGGGAAGCAGGATTATTAGTGAATGAATATGCAAGGTTAGATATGGAGTCAACAAAGAATGAGTTGAAATGAGTACCTACATCCAAGTCAGAGGCATTTTGGTCAGGGCAGGGTTTTTCTTTTTTACCTGGATTAAGGAGAGAGGAGATTCCCTCCCAAAACCTTTTAAGGTTATTGTTGTGATTTGTTTAGAGTGTGGAAAAATGGGCTTTGCAGTCTGAGAAATTAAGTTTTTTTACTTTGTTGCAGAGTGTTTTGTATTCCATAATGGAAGTAGTAGTTTTAGTTTTATGGTAGTGTTTCCAAGATTTATCATGGAGTCGCATGGTAGCTAAGGTATTCTCAGTTAGCCAAGGAGCGGAGTTACTTTTTATGCATTTAGTTTTCCAGGGAGCAAAGAAGTCTAGCAGGTTTAAGAAGGTTTAATTGAAGTAAGTAATAGCATTTTCATGGGATAAACTTTTTAGTGGGCTCCAGCTAGTTCTTTTTAGAGCATCTGAGAATGCATTGGGGATAACGTTTTTTAGGTATCGAGCAGAGGAGTAGGTGTGGGACAGTGATAGGAAAGAGGGAAGACGATGTGCAAAAGTGGGAAGGTGGTCCCTTAGCAGGTCTGGAAGGGTACCACTGTTGGAGATGTAGTGGGGATGGGAAACTAGAATCCAATCTAGAGTGCTGCCAGAGAGGAAGTCTTTGGAAGGTCTAGTTGTGGAGTTAATAAGTTGAGTGAAGTTAAAAAGATTTATATTTAGAGACTTGGTTGGAGACTGAATTGTGTCCCAGTTAATTTTGACATCCCCAGGATTATAGTTTCGTTAGTGATATTGGTAGAGAGCCAGGAGAGAATGTTCTCGAGGATTGGGACATTGTCTCCAGGAGGGATATAAAGGGAGACAATACAGATTGATTTATGTTTGTTTATGTGAAGAAGGGCTGGGATTAATTTAGCATTACCAAATTTGGGAATAGGTTTGGAGTAAACGGTAACTAAGAGGGATGAGGAATACAGGAGAGCGACACCACCTTCTTTTTTATGAATTCTATAATTTCTGATAATACAATAGCTGGGTGGAATCAATTCCGAGTCTTTTATGTGTGATTTGAGCCAGGTTTCAGAGATGGAAAGAATATACTGTTTGTTGTGGAGAAGCCAGGCATGGAGGATAGGGATTTTGTTACATATGCTCTGAGCATTTAATGCTGTTAAATAGAGGGATTTACCGATTGAGTGAGGGGGATGAGATGGGGAGGTAGAGCCTTGTGAGGGAGAGGGACCAGGGTTTGGGTGTATGTCCCCAGAGACAAGGATAGAGATAATGTGGCAAATGTGGGAGAAGAGATATTTAAGTTGCTTAGTATCTAATTTATAGGATGTATGGTTTATTAAGATGAGGCTGGTATAGATTGGAGTGGCCTTTTTGGGATAAGATATGAGTTTATAGTGGAAGAGCATCATGTTATTAAGGGAGTAGAGACAAGGAGATATGCAGGTGGAGGAGTGTGGGTGTTGCGAGCAGAATGAGATAGTTGAATGAAACGGGGGAGTGTGATTGGCAGAGAGAATTCTGGTAAGATAGTGTAAGTATGATAAGGAGATGAGACTTAGTATTAGAGTTAGAACAGTGTCTGGTTTGGTCGGCATAGTTTATATAATAGATAGGTTTGAGGGTAAGTATAAGATAAGGAGGTGCAGGGATGGCTATAGTAAGATTGAATATGTTGGTGGAGTGAAAGGGGTGGAGTAGATGTAGTGGTTAGACAAGAAGGGGTAATTAAGTGTGGGTGGGGAGGGTATGTTGATTGGATGGGGGAGGAGGTGAGTGTGACTTACTAACTATAAGTATAGAGCTGTTGGGGTGGGTGGAATTTGGGGGCAGGGTAAGGGAGCAAAGTGAGCCTGCAGGGCAAATGAAGCGGGCAGAACCAAGGTGAAGGGAACAGTTTAGCCAGAAACAATCAGTGATGTGGAAGGAAGAGTTGGAACTAGTGAGCAAGCTTGAAGGTGAGAGGATACAGGGGTAAGAGTCAGTGCCAAATATAAGAGTGAAGAACTAAAGAGGGGTTTTACTGGAGAGAAGAGCTAGTTGGGGGGCTGCAGTGTGTGAGGAGTTGGATGTGAGTGGGTGCACACTGCCATCTAGTGGCCAAGGTGAGAAAGGCTACCAGTAAGGTGAAGAGAGTGGAAATTAGGGGATCGGGAGAAGATAGGGGACTGGGGAGCACAGTAGGCTGCTAGCGAACACGTGGTGGGACACTTTACTTAGTACATTAGAGATAATAGCAGAAACAGGTACATCACAGTAGATATAACATACACATTGATTTTCTTGAGGGGAGGCTGTTAGGTCACAGAGCACTTCAATGGTCCCTATTTCTTGTTCCTTGTAAGGTCAGGAGGTAGGATGGAGTATAGTTCAGTGGAAAAGACCTGGGAGGTGGAAACACGGCTAGTGAGCCATTGATTTTCTTAAGGGGAGACTGTCAGATCACAGAGCAATTCAATGATCCCTATTTCTTGTTCCTTGTAAGGTCAGGAGGTAGGATGGAGTGTAGTTCAGTGGGAAAGACCTGGGAGGTGGAAACGCGGCTAGTGAATGACGAGTGAAACCAGTAGCCCATGGGAGGGCAGGACAGGAAGGCTGGGGAAATTAAAAAAAAAATACATTACGCTAGTGACATCATTAAATATAAAACCAGTAGGGCCAGGGCTGTTGCATGGGAACAGAGACCTACTGAGGGTGGTACTTCTGCCAAAAACACCACTCACTGAGATAGAGGATTTTCTGTCAACTGTAAGGGATCTAAACAGCTCAGAGGAGTTGCCCAATACCATTACGGATGTGGCAGCAGAGGTGGAAGACAGCCAAAGGGTGTCTACTGCTGATGCTCAAGGTATACCATTCCTACACATATGTTTTATAAAAAAGTTATAATAGTTGTGTTTAAGTGGTCATATTCTGTTTAATGCTTATCATGCCTCTATCAATCTCTATGTTATTTGCCTAGGCACATCTGGCATTGATATTCCACTACCACCTTGCACATGGTATGGACATACATTATTATTTTTCTTCATTTATATTTTTATCTTTAAATATACCTCAATGAAATGCTTACTTGCCCTTGCATCTATGATTGCTTTATTTTGGTTTGCATAGCATATTTCTGAAAGTCTGTTCTTGTATTTCTCATTTTTTTTGTTTTATTTGTATATAATCTGTGGAGATCCTTTCTTCTGACTTTAGAGTACCAGTAAACTCTGACAATAATGGCAATGATGAACTGCTGAAGGTATGTCTAACACAGAGGATGTGGCTCCCACATACTGTCCCTAGAGTTTAGACATAGTCAGTATGCCTACACATACCCATGACAGTAAACCATCTGAGACTGGACAGGCTGAGCAAGGACACAATTCATCAGAGTAGGGAGGTTCCCCATTAGCAGAGCTGGTGGAATCTCTCCCCTAGCCATCATGAGGGTGGAGTACCACACTGGTGTGTTGGGAGAAGTATTCAGAAGGGGCATGCTTTCCACCCTCCCCATGATGTTGGTGTGCCAGTCACTGCTACCCAGTGCATGTGTAGGACCATCATGAAGGCACATAAAAGTTTCACCTGGGCCTCAGAAGAGATAGTCATAGTACTGCATGTCACGTATTCTGAAGTGTGAGGCTGCAGAAACCATGTTTATTAGTCATTGGACCAGATGAATGACACAGTGGATTGTGCAGTGTCTGTTATGGAATGTCTGTTGGGGGAGGGTCTGCATCCACATGGCCAGAGAGCCACTACATCCCTGGATGTTAACTGACATGGTTGTGTAAGATCCCACTCCCACAGTGGTACTACTCCTACTGTTCTATCAGTGATTGAGGTGTCAACATTCAAACATGGTACACCACATGGTCATTGTCATGGACATAGTCATGATAATAACTTATCCAGCAGACATTGTTCTCATTCAGTAGCACCCCAAATTCTAGCCAGGGTCATAAAACTAGCAGTGCAACTCCTGGCAGAGGTAGTTTACATAGTCAGAGGTGGTAGTGGTCAACTGAATCGTCTACCATACACAGCTTACATCTCTCCAGGATACCAGCACATAGTGCTAGCACATATGCTTTGGCTGTGCTCCTACAGACCTACACACAGCTCAACTCACATTGCTCATGTCACCTCACATACACACACACACACACACACACACACACACACACACACACACACACACACACACACTCTCTCTCTCTCTCTCTCTCTCTCTTATAAATCTTTAAAATCTGCATTCTTTACTTGTGGTACTACAGGCCCTGAGAGTGCATACTTGCTGTTAACCTGATCCCCCACACATACATGTCTTTTGTGTCAGGCTTGCCCTCCTATAACCACCCTACTCCACCCCCCCCCGGGAAAGTGATAATGACTGCCCTGCCCTTTGCATATTTCTTTGTGACTTAGAGATGTCTATGTCTGATGCTCAGAGTGGAAAGATAATATTTACTTACCCATATGACTGATTTCATCATGGAGTATGGTTATCATAAGCCAAGATTCCAGTGCATAGCCTGCATCTCCCACTAGAAATTCTTGTGGGAAGTCACCCCCTAGAGCACCTTATTTATAGGTCATAGATGTGCCATATGTGGGAATCATGGAAACTGCCAGGGTTATCTGCACACACACACACACACACACACACACACACACACACACACACACACACACACACACACACACACACAGACACAGACACACACACACACACACACAAACACACACACACACACACACACACACACACACACACACACACACACACACACACACACATGTTATAGATGATGCCTTGTGCATAATAGACTATCTGATAGTTGACAGAATAGTAGCCTTTTCTGTTTATGTACCTCCTTCTATGTTCACCAGATGGGGCTTTTATTTAAATATGTGCAGTATATGACACCCTGAACCACAGGGAACTCTACCATGGAAAAGAAATTGTGCATGGTGGTAGCTTTCTCTCCTCTGGGGTATGTGGCAGCCAGATATGCTCCTCCACATTTTGCATCATTGTATTGAGAAACTGGTTTATTATTTTTGAGGCTGAGGCCTGTGACTCCCCCACCATGTCTCCGTAGTTTCTGAAAAGTTCCTGTAGCCTGTATATATATAATGCTACACATACCTTAGTTTCCACTGGGATGGGTTGTTCACAACTCCCACTAGGCCTCAGGTGAGAGTGGCAGATGCTGACTACCTGTTCTATTGTATCCCTGTCCATCCTGTAGCCGTCTATTATTTTTATGTCATGAAGTCCGTGGTAGGTCAAGCATGGTCTAAACACTCTATGGCTTCTAGACCAAGGTCTGGAGGCAGCAGCAGCAGCAGCTTGCATTAAAGCCTGTTGCACATTAAGATTAATGATAGCATGGTATAATGGTTAAGGTGCTTACCTCAAAGACACAGGGTACAAGGCCTGATTCTCACCTTTTAGAGAAATTGGGTAGGCTTAAAATGGCCAATAAGGGAAGCTAGTCCAGTACTTACCCATGGACCTATAACTTATTCCTGAATCACTCTGCCATGATGATTTTCTTCATTAGCATGTAATTCAGCTCCCTATTCCTTCCTAACATATTCTGCTTACCCTTATTTTGCAGCTAGGCACAACTTGCAAAGCTGTTTAACATATAGTAAACAGCTTGCCCACTGATCACACAAACTCTGCATGATGGGCAGGCATTTATGAATCTAGCCCATTTAGGCCTGCCCTTATTTCTGAAATACTAACAGACAGGAATCCATGTAAAAGTCCAAATAAAATAACAGACAGCATTTATTTATACAAGGCTTACAGACACACATAGCAATAGAGATAAACAACCATGATTGAATATGTCAAATGTTACTTATGGTGTGGTACAGTAGAGATGATAGAAGGTTTTAGATTCATGTGTTTTGCTATGTACATCTTGTGCACATGTTTGATCTTTTATAGTTAGATAACTGATGTAATTTTTATTAATTTTAATGCACTTGAAAAAAATAGTAGTAGTAATAATAATATCATAATAAATGCCTTCACTGTATTGCTGCATCTGGTGCAGGTCATTACTTAAAAAGAGTACTTGTGCCAGCCAACTTTTCCAGTTAACAAATTAATATTTAAAAAAATATATATATAAAATAATGCTGTAAATCTTTCTTTTCAGTCTGTCAGTCTGTCTTTTTATTTGGCACTTTTCTTAAACCTTTTATTTAGGACACTATGTACTTCAAGGTGATAAGGTGGTTTATTCTAACCTGAATGAACAACATACAAAATACACTCAAATACCTGGAGATAGATACAGATAAATGCTTTTAAAATATGTTGCACCTAGTATGTACTGGAATAGCAAAGAGTTTATAATCATGTAGTTTACCTGTAAACTAAACATTTTGTAAAATAAAGTTATTGTGGAACCCACTATCAAAAATTAAATATGTAATAAATAAAGATCAGTAGTGATTCATGTGAAGGCTGCCAGCCTAGCAAGGTAGAATTTTGTAAATAATTATTTGCCATTGTAAATATTAAAATGATCCACAGGCTTGTTTCACAAATGTAAAGACAACTGTGTTATGTGTTGAGTTTCAAAAATGTAACCACAGTGCACCATGCTGGAAGAAACTGATAAGCAAAGGATTTTATGACTGTGTTTGATCTCAAGCTAAGAGACAGGATGTCTGGACTAGGAAAATCTTTCTATTGTTCTAAGACAGAAATAATTGCTAGGTTTTACATGTAAAGTGTATTTTACTGCTGTGGCTTCCTGGCAGGTGCAGATTACAAAAAGAAATGTTAAAATTTTAAGTTCTGTGAGCCTGGGAAACTTAAGTAGAAGTGTCAAGGATAATGTAATCCAAAATGACTCAGCAGTAATGTGTATTATCAATTTAAGACTTTCTCAGAGAAAAAATTAGCATTTTGTATTTGTATTCAGAGCTGACAACAACTCACCAGCACTTTGCTTTGTAAGTAGAGTTTAGAAAATAGTTTCTCTTAGAGACAGATAGGAATTCAGCCAGATTAGTCTAGCTGTTTTCTATATTTATGTCAGACTATCCTACAATATTGTTTTTAAGTATTTTCCTGTTATTTCTGATCTCTCTACTAGCACCGTGTTAAACTGATGAGTATTGTCTTGTGATTTTTATTATTTATTATTAAATATTTTAAATCTTTCAATCGTGTCTGTTTTGTGTAGAGATAATTTACAACACTCACAGAATGGACAGCTCAACCTTTCTACACAGGACTTAAAAATACATCTGGAGCTAAATGGATGTGAGTTGGAGGCCAAGTATTTGAAAATAGAAGCAGCAGAGAGACTGAGGCATCCAGAGAGTGAGGAAAATGAGAAAATGCAATGTCTGCAGGCTGAGAATGCAAAACTGCTATGCCTGGAAGCTGAGGAGGAGAGGCAGAGGCAACATGAAAAGGAGATGCTGACTCTTCGTCAGAGTCATGGAGGTAACGGGGAAGGGAGTAACCAGACCACAGAAGCACAAAAGATCAGTAAATTTCTTCCAAAATTTACAGAGAGGGATAATTTTGATAGTTTCATTCATATGTTTGAGAGGGTATGTAAACATATCTGGAGCATTTCTCCCCGGGCCTCCGCTGAAAACAGGCTCTGTGGAACCTAGTCGGACATTCCCGGTCAACAAATGTTAAATAAATAAATAAATAAAAATGTTGACCAAAGCCTCTGGGTATGATTCCTGACCCCCTTACTCCATGGTAAAGCTGTAACTATGTTGTCCAAACTGTCTGACAATGATTTTTTTAAATTATAATGCTGTAAAGAATTGTTTGCTAGAATTGTGTAAGCTAACACCCGAAGCTTATAGGAAAAAGGTTTGTGAGCATAGACACAAGGCAGATGAAAGTGTGTGCGAATATGTTGCTGAACTAAACACTTATTTTCAAAGGTGGGTGAGCGGATGTCAGGTCACCACTCTTGAAGGGCTGGCAGACCTTTTAGTGAGGAAACAAGCCCTTAGCACTTTGCCTGAGGACATGAGGATCTGGTTAGCTGATAGACAATGCTCTACTGTAGATGAGTTCGGGAAGAAGGGAGACTTATACCTAGCAAGCAAGGTATCACTGCACAGGAAAGGGACACCCAGTGCTGCTCATGGGTCTAAGGGAACCCATGGTGGGCAGCCCAGACTGCCACAACAGAATCTGCCAGTAGCATGGGAAGCGACTAGTCCTGGTACACATCCAGGAGGCAAGGTGGGGAACAAAAGGTGAGACAGCCAGTAAATGGGAATGACAGAATGGCAGCGGTAGGTTGCTTAGGACAAAAAGGGTACCAAACTACCACAACAGTTATATCCTATCATAGTGAATGTCAAAGAGACCATTGATAAGAGAGACACAGTCTCTGACATAACTATTGTGAAGCCTCCAATGTTTACAGAGGAGCACTATGTGCCTAGGCAGTCTATTCTAGTCAGAGCTTTAGGAGGGACCTCATTCCAAATACCTTTGGCTAGGGTTCACCTTGACTGGGAGGGTGGAACAGGAAGCCAGCATGTAGGTGTGTTTGAGGATATGCCTGCAGATGTCCTAATAGGAAATGATTTTGATAATGCAGTACCATGTGCTCATGCAGTTACATGCAGTCAGGCTTGGAGACAAGCATGTGGGTCTGGTAGCCTGGGAGAGACCCAATCAGACCAACACTTGCAGCCAGAACTGGTGAGGTAGTTTACTTCAGGGAGGGAGCTACCCTGTAGCAGTGAGACTGAAGGTGAACCACAGCTGCTTGTGGGTACTGATGTTCCCTTGGACAGAGAGACTGCAAGGGCAGAGGTGAGTAGTAGTACCCAGGCTGGCAGTGAGGCACCGCTGTTAGAAGATACCAGACTTCCTGTGGAAGGGGAGCTGGGAAGGGTTACAAAGAGAGAGCTGAGACAGGCTCAGCTCTCAGACCCTACATTACAAGGCCTGAGGCAGGTAGCTAGTGAGGCACCTGATTCTGAAGGGAAGGGGGAATCTGTATACTGGGACAAAGGGTTACTGTATAGTGAGTAGACCCCTCAGGAAGGGCTAGAGGGTGAGAGGATACAGCAGTTGGTAGTGCCTAGAGCCTATCTTCTGGCACTTCTAGCCATATCCCATAATATTTCCTTTGCATGTCATATGGGTATAAAATGTACAAGGAGACATATTATGCAGAACTTTTATTGGCCTGGGATTTCCAGAAATGTAACTGGGTACTGTAGGACCTGTGAGCAGTGCAAAAAGGTAGGCAAGGCAGGAGACAAGGTGAAAGCTCCTTTGATGGCTTTGCATGTGATTGAAGAGACATTTCAGATGGTATCTATGGATATTGTGGGGCCTCTGAGGACCCCAAATTCAACAGGGAAAAAGTATATCCTAGTAGTAGTAGATTATTCTACAAGATGCCCTGAGGCATTGGCTTTGTCCTCCATTGAGACAGAAAAGGTGGTAAATGCTTTGTTAGAGATTTTCAGCAGGGTAGGTTTCCCAAAAGAAATATCAACTGACAGAGTTGCCAATTTCATGTCAGCCCTGCTGGCTTGTCTGTGAAAGTACTGTGGGGTGAAGCATCTAAAGACCACTCCTACCATTCCCAGATGAATGGTCTTGTTTAGAGGTTAAACTCTACACTCAAGTCCATGCTACAGGCATTTGCATACCAGTTTAAGAGGGAGTAAGACAAATATTTGCCCCATCTGTTGTTTGCATACAGAGAGGTTCCCCAGGAATCCACAGGTTGTTCACCCTTTGAGTTGTTGTATGGGCATAGGGTGAGGCGGCCTCTAGATTTAATTTGTGATGAGTGGGAGGGTGAGTGTGAATCTCATCAGGAGTCTGTTGTGGCATATGTCCTAAACCTCAGGACAAGGATCAGTGAACTCATGGGCTTGGCCCAGGAGAACCTGGCAGAAACCCAACAACAGAAAAATGTCTGGTATGACAGGAATGCTCAAGCTAGAGAGTATGCTGTAGGGCAGCAGGTAATGGTTCTCATTCCTGTCAGACACAACAAGCTGCAAGCAGCCTGGGAGGGACCCTACAAGGTGATACAAAAGGTCAGTGATGTTAAAAAACATGGCAGAACTGCTAGGCAAGAGGTAGGAGTACAAATTGTACCATGTTAACATGATGAAACCTTACCATAACAGGGAGGCCCTTATGCTGAGTATTTGTAGTGGATTGCAGGAGGAGTCTGAGCGAGATCTGGTGACTGATCTCCTCAGTGAGGCTCGGACTGACAACTCAGTGGAAGAGGTAGCAATGTCCCAGCAGCTATCTTCTACCCAGGTTTGAGAAATCCGAGCAGTGTTACAGGAGTTTGGGGACATGTTCACTGGGAAACCAGGGTGCACCCCCTGGTGCAGCACCAGGTGGATAGAGTACTCCAAAGGCCTATTAAGCAGACCCTTTATAGGGTGCCTGAGAGAGTCAAACAGACTCTGAGGGAGGAGATACAGGAAATGTTGGAACTAGGGGTAATTCAGAAGTCCAACAGTCCCAGATCCTCCCAAGTGGTGCTGGTGCCAAAGAAGTATGGCACTTCTTATTGATTTTAAGCTATTTATGCGAAAATTGAATTTAAACATGTTGTTTGGTAGTACTAACAACAACATTATGAATGACTTACATGTGGCTAGTAGTTTCAATCCTCCACAGAATGTCCTACTATGTATATATGAACACTTATGTGAAAACGAGTTCAGGAACATAGTAAGAAGACATAAAAAGAATCAAAACACTAACATCACGAGAGAAGAAAATAGCCTACTTCTTTCCCTTAGAAGTTTACCAATAAGACTGATGAAACCTGACAAAGGTGGAGGCCTTGCTGTAGTATACAATGTAGATTATTCCAGTTCAATGCTAACGTTATTAGAAAAGGATACTTATGAAAACTCAAGTAGAAACGAAATAAACCAAGCACACTACAATGTAAGATCAATAATTAATGACCTATACCTAGAAGGACTAACTAGTGTAGAACAAAATCATTATTTAAACATCCCAGCACCAAGGATACCGAAAATTTTCGGCATCCCTAAACTCCACAAAAACCTAAGGAACCCACCTTTTCGCACCCTGGTAGACGCAAGGCAATCTATAACATACCCTTGTGCAAAATTTGTAGATGCAATTCTGAAGAAATATGTGGGTACTCAAGAACAAATACTAAAAGACTCTTGGTCTTTTTTGGAGTATTTGCAGAATACACCATTCGAACCATCACTTAACCTTTTGACCATAGACATTTGTGATTTGTACACTTGTATACCACAAGATTTGGGGACCAAATGGGTAGTGGAGTTTATTCAATCAAAAGGAGCTACACAAAATGAAAGGAGGATAGTAGAGAAACTATTGGATTGTATACTAAAAAATAACTTTGTTTCATTTGAAGACAGGTTGTTCGTACAAAAGTCTGGTGTAGCAATGGGGTCCCCAGTGGGAGGTAGTTTTGCAAACTTGGTACTAGCACAATGGGAAACCATGTACGTATTAAACCAACCTTGGAGTTCTAACATTTATATGTACAAGAGATTTTTAGATGATATTTTCATCCTAATAAAAGGAGAAGAAAAGGAAGCAATAGAGTTAGTTGACAAACTCACAGCTACTACAACTTTTCTCAAGTTTACAATGAATTTTAACAAAATGAAGGTAAACTTTTTAGACATCGAATTAACAAAAACCTCAAATGGTTATGTATCAAAAATACACAGAAAGAAAACGTTTTCAAATACATACCTCCACTTTTCCAGCCAACACCCCCTTCAACAAAAGAAATCTGTGGTGAAGGGGCAACTTGTAAGGGCAGCCCGGATGACTACCTTAGACTACGACTTTGAAAAAGAATGTGACAACTTACATTTAATGTTTTCACATAGAGGCTACCCAACCAGTTTTTTGGAGGGGATCTTTAAGGAAGTTACTGGAAAAAGAGAGAGAGGTATTTACAAAGCAATTCTAACCATAGGTCCCCAACAACAGGTTGCAGTTGGTGAGGTTAATTTTGAACTGGTAGAGAGTAATATAGAAAATGATCCAGGACTAGAGGTAGAGGTTGGAATCGCAGGAGACAACAACAACAACAATAAAAAATACAATACTGCATTTATTTTCACATATTGTTTAGAAGCAAGCCAGATTTGTTATGCAGTTAAAAAATACTGGTCTAGTTTGTCATTAGACAGGGAACTAGAAAACATCCTAAAGGATGGACCTGTTATAATATACAGAAGAGGAAAGAACCTGAAACAATTGTTAGAAACCAAACCACACATTCCAAAAGGAAAGAATGGTACCAGGAAGTGTGGCTCATGCAGATATTGTAGTTATATAATGCCTGGAAACACTTTTTGTATAAACAAAGGAACATATTCCATAAATGGTAATTACAACTGTAACAGTAAGAGAGTTGTGTATTTGGCCCAATGCGACAAATGTCCGTCTTTTTATGTAGGGAAAACGGACAGGCGCCTTAGGGACCGTGTTTACGAGCACACTTATGCCATTAGAAAAAACAAAGAAGAAAACGCTTTAGCAAGACACTGTAACACTAATGTAGGACACAGATTTAAATTTATGGTCATAGACCAAGTACAAATAGACCCTTTGAATTTAATAAATGAGAACATGCTGAGGTTGCACCTTGAAAAGAAAGAATTGGAATGGCAACTCAGATTAACATCTTGTAGGGACCCAGGATTGAACGAAATTTGTTCAATCACATGTATATTAAAATTAAAAAGTTTACTTAGGTAAAGTAAAATCACACCAAATAATACACGGGGATAATATTAATACCCTCAAGGTTACAGTACCCTTTTAGGTCAATATCAATTCAAAGACATGTCAAATCACATATTAGTCACTAAGTGAATTAAGTAGGTGACTTGTAGAAACTTACACTGGTGTAAGGTGAAATAAAATCCTACAAATAATCTTGTATTATAGGTGTGTTGTTAAAAAAGCTAAACAAGTCAAAAAAGTCTTGTAAACATAACCCATTGTCGTCCCATATCTCTTACTAGGTTGGTCTTCCTATCCCTGATGTTGTAGTTGTTTATGACAGAGACACTGCAGTAACAACATGGTATATATTATTACAGAAATACAAGACAATGTTTAATATTTTAAAATAAATACATTTCATAGTTTATCAGACATTAAATATATATAAAAATATGTTATTTTTAAAAAATATGGTTTTATAGATATTTTATTATATGACTTATTAATAACAACAATAAAATAGGTAGAGTATATTAAACCAACAATGATAGGTTAGGAAGTTATAAATTTATACACATTCACAAGACTCTTGTATGTTTACATTGTATAGGAATTTTGCTTGTAAATTAATCCGAACTATATAGTTTTTAAACAAATTATAATGAAGGGATGGTTGCCCTTTTAAGGTTTTAAGTGACATCATTTGAGTGTAATATTTAAATGTGAACTGGCGCAAAAGCCAGTGTTTGTCTGATGAAGTTTGGACATTGTTTCAAACGAAAAACGCTTTAAGCGTTTCACACTACTTGTTGTGGAATAAAGTTCATTTTAATATACCAGTGCAGCTTATTGTCGGACTTTGGCTTGCTGACTGCTTTGCGCTTGTGGATTTTGGTCGAAGGAACCTGCCGCTTGTGGTTGGAGCCTGTTCCCTTCTTCTTCTTTGTGGTACAGAGTTTGTGTTTTTTTTGGTCACAGTTTACAAATTGTACCATGTTAACATGATGAAACCTTACCATAACAGGGAGGCCCTTATGCTGAGTATTTGTAGTGGATTGCAGGAGGAGTCTGAGCGAGATCTGGTGACTGATCTCCTCAGTGAGGCTCGGACTGACAACTCAGTGGAAGAGGTAGCAATGTCCCAGCAGCTATCTTCTACCCAGGTTTGAGAAATCCGAGCAGTGTTACAGGAGTTTGGGGACATGTTCACTGGGAAACCAGGGTGCACCCCCTGGTGCAGCACCAGGTGGATAGAGTACTCCAAAGGCCTATTAAGCAGACCCTTTATAGGGTGCCTGAGAGAGTCAAACAGACTCTGAGGGAGGAGATACAGGAAATGTTGGAACTAGGGGTAATTCAGAAGTCCAACAGTCCCAGATCCTCCCAAGTGGTGCTGGTGCCAAAGAAGTATGGCACCCCCAGGTTCTGTGTGGACTACAGAAAAATTAAACAGTCACACAGAGTCAGATGCTTACCCCATGCCTAGGACAGATGAAGCCCTAGAGCAGCTGGGTGGGGCTACGTATCTTACCACCATTGATCTTACCAAGGGTTACTGGCAGGTGCCCTTGACTCCCAGTGCTATAGAGAGGTCAGTCTTTATGACTCCTTTTGGCTTGTATGAGTTCACAAAGATACCCTTTGGGATGAAAAATCCCCCAAAGACTTTCCAGAGGCTGGTAGATCATATCCTAGCAGAAGCAAGAGGGCTTGCTCTTGCTTACCTAGATGATATTGCCATCTACAGCCATTCCTGGCAAGAGCACCTTTAGCATGTCAGGGAGGTGTTGGGCAGACTACAGAGGGCATGGTTGACCATTAAGCCCAGCAAATGTCAGGTGGGTATGGCAGAGGTCTCCCACCTGGGACATAAAGTGGGGAGTGGTAAGATCAGGCCAGAACATGCCAAAGTGGAAGCCATTCAAACATGGCCTGCGTCTGTTACCAAAAAGTAGGTGAGGGCATTTTTAGGGACAGCAGAGTACTACAGAAATCTCGTCCCAGTTATAGTACCATAGCTGCTCCCCTCACAGACCTGAGAAGAAAAAACAGGCCAGATAAGGTAGTGTGGACCATAGCATGTGAGCAGGCATTCCAGAAGTTAATGAAGATTTTGGTGTACCTCCTGTTTTAGCCAGTCCAAATTACAGCAAAGACTTTGTTGTGCAGGTGGATGCTTCGAACCATGGGGTGGGGGCTGTACTTAGCCAGATTTCTTCAGAGGAAGAAGAGCACCCAGTGGTTTATCTCAGTTGTAGGCTCCAACCCAGGAGAAATGCTATGCAGCTGTAGAAAAGGAATGTCTAGCCATAGTGTGGGCACTACAAAAACTTCAGCCTTATCTGTATGAAATAAAATTCACTGTTGTTACAGATTACAATCCCCTAACATGGTTAAATTGAGCTAGCCAGCAAAATGCCAAGTTGCTAAGGTGGAGCCTAGAGTTGCAAGCATATGATATGTCAATGCAGGACCGCAGTGGGATTAGCAATGCCAATGCAAATGGGATCTCAAGACAGGGAATGGGGTAAGGTATACCCAGAGAGACTCAACCCTCTCAAGCAATGTTTCTCAAGGGTCACTTGAAAAACTAGCTTGAGTTCTCTGGGGAGGGGAGGGTGTGAAGGCTGCCAGCCTAGCTAGACAGAATTTTGTAAATAATTCTATGTCATTATAAATATTAAAATGATCCACAGGCTTGTTTCACAAATGTAAAGAAAACTGTGTTATGTGTTGAGCTTCAAAAATGTAACCACAGTGCACCCTGCTGGAAGAAAGCTGATAAGCAAAAGATTTTGCGACTGTGCTTGATCTCAAGCTGAGACACAGGATGTCTGGGCTAGGAAATTCTTTTTATGGTTGTAAGACATAGATAATTGCTAGGTTTTACATGTAAAGTGTCTTTTATTGCTGTGGCTTCCTGGCAGGTGCAGATTACAAAAAGAAATGTTAAAATTTTAAGTTCTGTGAGCCTGGGAAACTTAAGTAGAAGTGTCAAGAATGATGTAATCTGTAATGACTCAGCAGTAATGTGTATTATCAATTTAAGACTTTCTCAGAGAGAAAGATTTAGCATTTTGTATTCGTCTTCAGATCTGACAACAACTCACCAGCAAGTTGCCTTGTAAGTAAAATTTAGAACATAGTTTCTCTTAGAGACAAATAGGAATATAGCCAGATTAGTCTAGCTGTTTTCTATATTTATGTCAGACTATCCTACAATATTGTTTTTAAGTATTTTCCTGTGATTTCTGATCTCTCTATTAGCACTGTGTTACACTGATGAGTATTGTCTTGTGGTTTTTATTATTTATTATTAAATATTTTAAACCTTTCAACTGTGGCTGTTCTGTATAGAGATAATTTAAGCTCTCAGGGTACTTACATGTATTTGGTGATACTGTATAAGCCACTCCAATAGCCTTAGCCCTGGGTACACTTACTGTCTGGATAACAGTAATAGCACACAGTGGAATTGGTCACCCTTTGGAAAAGGCCTTATAGTAGATGATAAGTAGTGGTTGGTGGCAGTAATTTCTACCTTATAGTCTGTGCAGGAGGGGGCATAGCTGAAGAACCTGTGCCAGCCTTCCCCAGAAGTATCTGTGTGTTTGTATACAATTCATATCTCAAAGTGTGTGTGTGTCAGTTACTTGGGCAAGGACACAAAGCACTGTTTGGACAGAGAGGGTGCTGAAGGTTTTGGCTTGACTACTCTGCTGAGATCTGTACCCTATAGCTATGCCATTGGGGAGTCTTATTGGGGATCTGGAGAGAAAGGGAGAAACCAGGCCCAGACTGACTGTGATCTCTTTGTGCTCTTAAGGGAAATTGTACTTTAGTGTGTGTGCACTTGTTATCCTCCCAATGTGGATGCCCCCTCACTGGTGCTAGTGGTGAGGATTGAGGCTCCTTGATTACTGGGCCAGTGCATGGGTGTCACAATTCAAAGGATACTATTCAGGGTTCACAGTGCTATTAAAAGGCTCAACACCAATTAAAATAGAAGAAAGTTAGTACACTAGCCTATTCATTTGAATAGGCTGACCTTTTAGTAAGTTATTCTAATCAGCTCCATCCGAAAATACAAAATTAAACAAAAAGTAAGTTTTTCAGTAAAACATCATCAAGTTTAAGCATTATTTTAATTTCAGAAACAACTTCACTAATGGTTTCAAAAGCTTATCCTCTTGCAAAGATTCATTGTCCTCATCAGCCTCCATTTTCAGCTACTCGTTTGTTAGCAGAAGTTATTCATTAAATACCACATTTGCCTTTGAAAATAGAAAACTTTATACCTAAACATAACCCGCAGTATTGCATGCTGTGCTATCGAGGCAGTTATACAATCACATCTAAAAATGTCTCACCAGTCGAAACTGATTTCCATGTATCTTTGTGGCATGACCGACATCTGAGAAAACAAACACTGTTTAACTTGCTGTAAGAAATGTTTCTGCTTCTGGCTGTGCATGACAAGGGCTCCCTCTGTGCTGCACTTCAAAAACCAGACTGCATGATTATAGGACAAATGGACTGTTTCATTGCTTTGGGTATATGGTATGCCTTCAGTATGTCTGTCCTTTCCAGTATGTTATCATCACTCTGATAAAAAAAATTGCACCAACAGCCTGTACTTAAGGCTGTCACAGTTAGTTACAAGAGACAATCAATCAAAGGAAAATTTGCATCTATTGCCATGATGTCCAAATATTTACTCCTAGAGCTGTTTTATTTGAACAGGATGAATTTTATGTGTAGCACTCAGTAGTCAAGATACACTTTCACCTACTATAAAAAAGGTATGAATGATGTGAAGGGTTGGCTGTAATGATGATCGTCTTGCTAAATGTAATTATTTTTAAAACTAATTTTATTCAAAAGATCAGCATACATTTCTGTTTAGTAAGTTTCAATGCAAGGGAATGCATTTGTAGGATGTGCATTAAGAGTGAAGTACATCTGCGATTTGGAGATAGAAAACTACATATCAATAGATTCTTGAAAGCCTAGGGGGAACTATGTGTATCTGTATATTTATATTTATAAAAGTGTGGCGAAACAGCTAACTTCCACATAACTAGTTTATCGTTTTCTCAATGTTTTAAGAGTGTAGACTGAAAATGTCAAAATGCGTTGTAGTCTACAGACACATGCATGAGCAAGTACACACACACACACACACACACACACAAAGTGCACACATAAGTGTATCCAATGCGCGCTCTATTCCAGAGCTCTATTCAGTCGCTTACCGCTTGCTCAGAGGTGACCTTTGCCTAACATACAAGGCCATGTCAAACCCAGATTTGATGAATATGCTTCACCTCAAAAAATCTAGATCCATCAGAGCCACAAGGGCGGGAGACTTAAACCTCGACACGGCTATTAATAGGACGTGCTGGAGGGATAGATTCATCACCCAAAGACTCCCTATGCTGTGGAACAAAATCCCGGTACATGTGAGGCAGAGCACCTCGCTGGCCTTGTTCAAGAGAAATCTTGACCAATGGATGGGAGATCGCAGATATACCCCAGGGATTACCTCAGTGTCACTGCTCGATAGAGGCACAGCAAAATAACGGGTATAGTTCCCCATACTTAAGGGGTGGCGTAAGCCACAAAACGATGGGCTAGGCTTGCAAATGCCCTCGGGCAGATAGCCTAGTATGAACCTATGAACCTATTTCTTTCACATCTGGATCTAATCCTGATAATTCCCCTGTGGTATTTCTGATGAAATATTTGAGTCTGCATTCAGTATTTTTCCTGCATAGCCATTAATAGTCTATCCCTGCCCAGCTGTAGGGCATTTGTTGAATACAGCTGTAATCTGAACTGTGCTAGGTTAGGCTACACAACCCTACTTTTCCCCCAATTACTTCTGCTTCCTTATTGCCATTTTTTTCTGTCTAGTATTCAGCTTACATTATAAATGAAAACAATGACTTACTTAATGTTTTTCTTGCAGTTACTATGATGCTACAAATACAGACCATGCCACACAAAATAGGTTGTTTGTTAATAATCACTACTCAAGTGCATGTTTCTATGTGTCATTGTCAGCAGTAAGTAAAATGTGTCCTATGTATGAATAGGCTTTACAAAGCAATTGGGAATCACATGACCAGACAGAAATTTATGATAAGTGGCAACTGTCTGACAGGTTGTGACCTGCATTGGCAGAGACTGGATTAACAAGAATCCGGATTTACTGTACATACAATAAGTCTGAGTTTCCATTTCTTGGAATATTTCTTTTCCTAAAAAAGAAGTTTATGATAAGTGGTAACTGTCTGACAGGTTGTGACCTGCATTGGCAGAGACTGGATTAACAAGAATCCGGATTTACTGTACATACAATAAGTCTGAGTTTCCATTTCTTGGAATATTTCTTTTCCTAAAAAAGAAGTTTATGATAAGTGGTAACTGTCTGACAGGTTGTGGCCTGCATTGGCAGAGACTGGATTAACAAGAATCCGGATTTACTGTACATACAATAAGTCTGAGTTTCCATTTCTTAGAATATTCCTTTTCCTAAGAAGGAAGTTTATGATAAGTGGTAATTGTCTGACAGGTTGTGGCCTGCATTGTCAATCCTGTAATGTAGAAAGTGAACTGACGGAAATCCAGACTTGCCATTTCTTAGAATTTTTCTTTTCTTTTCAGGTATGGTGCAATACAGTGCATTAAATATTACAATATGTACACTGTCTCTTTGATAATGTGCTTGTATTTTTCCATCACTCTGTTTTTTAAATACGTTTTCTGAGTAGTATCCCACATTCTTACTGGAAGCAGAAAGAATTATGTTCTATCTAGTATTCATGTCTATATTTTTGGCTGGATATACCTACTTTTTGTACCTATTTTTAATGTCTGCAGATAGAGAGGTATGCCTGTACCATCCAGTGGGAACATGCCCCCCGTCCCAAGCTACATATACTAATTCTTAGATCACTCACTCTCAAGGAAATGTGGAAAGCCTGGTTCTGAAGCTCAGCAGCCAAACCATGTAATACCTTCACAACTGATCATTTCCCAGTGGAGAGTTCCTACAGAACTGACTGTTTCTGTGTATTATTTCTGTTTGTATATAAATGCCTCTGTCACCAAAATAGTTTTACTTTTTCATTAAATCGGTCAATCTTACTTGCATAATTGCTTATAAAACATTTTAAAATTGGGCTCCCACCCTTATTGGCAAATATGTAGCTGTATTCTGAATTGTTTAAGCCTAAGCATATAAAAGAATACAAAATATCACTTTTTATATTGAAATACATAGGACTGGTTTCAGAGAAATTCTGTCTACCCATGCTAATTGGCCAGTGAGGGTTGGTCAATCAGCATAACAGAGAGAATATTCATTTCAAAGCTACAAAGAGTAACACCTTTTTAGCACCTCAATATCATGTCTGTGAATTGATCACTATGCTGCCAGACGTGGCAATCCCCTCCCCTCCCCTCATTCACACTACCAGAAACACTCGCCCCAAAACACTGATCCACACACATATTTATTTATTATTTATTCCAGTGTGATGACGGGGAGGTCCACTGGGCTCGGGGAGCCCATTTTCAGTGGAGGCCCAGGGAGAAAAGCTCCAACAATACATAGTTACATGAATAATTACTAAGAAACTTTGCATTACTGGCAAATAAACAGGTAGCATTCATAAAGAAACAAACAATACAATTTTGTTTAGGTGTAAAAGACAGGCAAATGGCCTTGAGGCTAGATGTTACAGTATAGTTATTAATACAAAATACAAATGCGCAAGGTTAGCTAGGAGAGAGGTTAGCCAGGAGTAACAGTGGAGGAGACCTTGAGAGGTATAGGGTGAAGAGTACAGTTGCCTTTCCTGTTTGAGTAAAGGTGAGAATGAAGAAGAGTTTTAAAGTTTTCGAGGTTGTCGCAGATCCTAAGAGTGGAGGGAAGAGCATTCCATTTTTTGGCTAAGGTGAAGGAAAGCAGAAGTTGATCAGCTGGGCGCTTGGGTTTGTGGATGGTGATTAGGTTTTGGTGTGTAGATCTAAGTGTTCTATGCGGAGTATATGGTTGTAGGATACTGGATAATGCAGGGCACTTGGTAGGTTGGAATAGTAGTCTATGGGCAGTCGTGATTTGGAGAAAGTCAAGTTGGTTATGGAGTTCAAGCCAGTTTAATGAGTGAAGGGAGGAACAGTGATGAGAGGAAGATTTGGCTTTGGTAGCAAATCTGGAGATTTTATTGTAACATACTTCTAGTTTGGAGGATAGTGAGGAAGATAAATTAGTAAGCAGAGGGGCGCCATACAGTAGAGAGGGAAGGAGATAAGTAGTGGTGAGAGTTACTCTGGTAGCAGGAGAGAGAAAGTGGTTGTTTCTATAAAGTAGGCTGAGTTTCATGTGGGTTTTCTTTATGTTTAGCTGGACATGAGTTTTAATTTTAGGTGTTCATCAGAGGTTACACCAAAAAGTTTGGCGCAGGGAGGAGTTGTCATACCTGGTTATTTGGAATGAGTTTTTATTAATAGGGGAGGACTTAGAAGGAGAGAATAGAAGGATTTTAGTTTTGTTAGCATTTAATGAGAGGTGATTTTGGAGCATCCAGTTTTTGGTAGTTGAGAAGGCTGTTTGTGTCAGTAGTTGGAGATCTGTTAAGTTGGAGACACAGTATATCAAAGTAGAAACATCAGCATATTACACAATTTTAGTATTGGGTATGGCCTTGGGAAAGTCATTAATAAAGATGTTGAATAGAAGTGGGCCAAGTATGGATCCTTGGGGTACTCCAGTGGGGATAGGATGGAAGGTGGACGTGCCCTGGCCCCATTTTACAGCCTGGGACCTGTCGCAAAGATAGCTGGAGAACCAGGAGAGAATTTTGTGGGACAGATTGAGATTAGACAGATGATTTAGAAGGTGGGTTTGGGAGAGGGTATCAAAAGCTTTAGATAAGGCCAGCAGAACTGAGGATACTAAATTACTGGAGTCACAGGCTAAATTGACAGTATGTAATAAGGAGAGAAGGGCGGTGTTGGTACTATATCCTGGGCAGAAGCCATGTTGAGTAGGAGAGAGTAGATAGTGTTTGGTAAGGAATGGCAAGAGCTGAAGGTGGATGCATTTTTTAAGGAGTTTAGAGAGAGGGGAAAGGATGGCTATGGAGTGGAAATTAGAGACGTTACAGTTTTTGCCACACTTGTGAAGTGGAAGAATATATGTAGAGTGCCATAGTTTGGGTACATAGGATTCAAGTAGGGATCTATTGATCAGGATGCTAATAGGAAGAGCAATACCATTGGAGGTTATTTTTATTGAGGAGGGAATGTGGTTGGGGGCATTGGAGCAAGGCTTTAGTTTAGAGAGTAGTTTCTTTATTAGGTATGTGGAGATGGGTTTGAGTTCGAAAGTAGGGGGGAGAGGAGGGAGAGGATGATTGGGTGGGGTGGGGTTAAGGGTTGTTGTTGGTAAAGGTCTTGGTTAGCTCAGCAATAGAAGTGGTGAAGAAAGAGTTGAATAGTGAGGCAATTTCAAGGTCAGATTTGCTGGTGTCGGGGCAGGGATTGTTTTTCGTACCTGGCTCAAGGAGGAAGTTGATATAGTTCCAAAATTATTTGGGGGGTTTTGCATGATTTGTTTGCATTTTTAAGTAGTAGGACTTTTTGTCTTTGATAACTTGTTTTTTGGCAAGGTTTCTTAGCTGTTTGTATTTAAGTAAGATGTCTGGTTGTTTAGTTTGGAGGTATGTTTTTCAGGTTTTATCTCTTTGTAGCATAATCTTTTGGGTGTCTTTGGTAAGCCACGGGGTGGTCTTAGTTTTTACTCCTTTTGTTCTTACTGGAGCTAGGGAGTTAAGGACATTTAAGAAAGTTGAACTGAAAAAGTCAACAGCTGAGTCTAATGGAAGAGTTTTCAGGGGGTTCCAATTGGTATTCCTAAATGAATCAGAGAAAGTAGTAGGGTTAAAGTTAGAGAGGTTCCGAGTGTGGATGAACTGGTGGGAGTGTGGGAGTTGAGGGAAAGCTCAATGGGTGAAGGCAGGGAGGTGGTCTCCTAACTGGTCTGGTATGACACCAGATTGTATGACTTTATTGGGATGAGATACTAGGATCCAGTCTAGTATGGAGCCTGGGGGGTTGGTTTGTTAGGTCTAGTGATGGTGTTAGTAAGTTGAGTGTAGTTAAATAGATTGATTGACATGGTGGGGTTAGGGCTGTTGATTTTGTTCCATTCTATATTTACATCACCCAATATGTAGGTTTCCAGTTTAATATTTGAGGAGGCCCAGGAGAGGATGTCTTCCAGGGTGTTGGTGTTGTTACCTGGAAGAATATAGAGGGAAATGAAGCAGTTGATTTTATGATTGTCAATTTTTGAAGGCCTGCTACATGTTCAGCATTATTGAATGAAGGGATGGGATTAGGATATGGAGTAAAGGACAGCTGGTTGGAGTAGATTAGTGCTACACCGCCACCATGAGTACTTAGGCGGTCGGATCGAAGTGATTGAAATCTGGGGGAAAGGAATTCAGCATCACTTATGTGAGGTTTTAGCCAGGTTTCAGAGATGGCTACAATGTCTGGTGAGTTGTGAATGAGCCAGGCATGAAAGTGGATTGTTTTATTTTTTTAGGCTCTGGGCATTGATGGTGAGGAATTTGAGGCATTTATTGGTGCGTTTGAGGTGGAGGTGGGATTGCAACAAGGTTCAACTCTGAGCCCTTTCTAATTTGTAATGGTGATGGACAGGTTGACAGACGAGCTCAGACAGGTGTCCCTGTGGACTATGATGTTTGCAGATGACATTGTGATCTGTAGTGAAAGTAGGGAACAGGTGGAGGAGACCCTGGAGAGGTGGAGATATGCTCTAGAGAGAAGAGGAATGAAGGTCAGCAGGACTAAGACAGAATATATGTGTGTGAATGAGAGGGAGGATAGAGGAATGGTGAGGATGCAGGGAGTAGAGGTGGCGAAGGTGGATGAGTTTAAATACTTAGGATCAACAGTTCAGAGTAATGGTGAGTGTGGAAGAGAGGTGAAGAAGAGAGTACAGGCAGGATGGAGTGGATGGAGAAGAGTGTCAGGAGTGATTTGTGACAGACGAGTACCAGTAAGAGTGAAAGGGAAGGTCTACAAGAGGGTAGTGAGACCAGCGATGTTATATGGGTTGGAGACAGTGGCATTGACAAAAAGGCAGGAGTCAGAGCTTGATGTGGCAGAGATGAAGATGTTACGATTTGCACTGGATGTGACGAGGATGGACAGGATTAGGAATATGTATATTAGAGGGTCAGCCCAGGTTGGAAGGTTTGGAGACAAAGCCAGAAAGGCAAGACTACGTTGGTTTGGACATGTACTGAGGAGGGATGCAGAGTATATTGGGAAAAAGATGTTAAGGATGAAGCTGCCAGGTAACAGGAAAAGAGGAAGGCCTAAGATAAGGTTTATGGATGTGGTGAGGGAGAACATGCAGGTGGTTGGTGTGACAGAGCAAGATGCACAGGACAGGAAGAAATGGAAACAGTTGATCTGCTGTGGTAACCCCTGACTGGAGCAGCCGGAAGAAGAAGAAGAAGCTTGGGAATTATTGTGGGAGCTAGTGTGGCTAATAGGAGAGAAGTTTGGTCCTGGATTAGGGTGAATGTCACCGGCTAAGCAGAGGTAAGTGAGATAAGGAATAAGTTGTTTTGATTTGTACTTAGTTAGAAGTGTCTGGTAATGAAAAGGTTTGAGTTTGTAGTATTTAGTAGTGATTGAGAGAAGTTTTACTTTGAAGAGGAGGGAAGAGTGGGAGGGAACTAAAGAGGCTGAGATGTTGTGGAAGTGTGTTGTGTGGGGGAGGTGGGGAGGAAGAGGTGGAGGGTGTAGATTGAAGTGAGTGTAGGAGGTGGCATGGTATAGAGGAAGTAGAAGAAGGATGAGGGTGGATGTGGAAATAAAGGTTTTAGGAGTAAGAGAAAGCATCATAGGTGGGTCCTGTTGAATGTAATAGAGAGGAGGTTAAGGGACTTAGGAGGGAAGGGGTGTGGTAGTAAGAGGCAGGTGGGGTGGAGGGAAAATGTTGAGGATTGGCTGGTGGTGAGGGGGAGGGATGTTAGGCGGAGAATAAATGTAGGAGCACTGGGGTGGGTGGAATTTGGGGGGTAGGGGATGGGAGCAGAGTGAGCCCGCAGGGTGAACGGAGCGGGATAGAGCATCAGGGTGAGAGAGACCAGCTGAAAAAGTATCAGCCACTGCTGTTGAGGGTTGAGGTAAGTAGGTTGTACAAAGAAAGACTTTAAAAAAGAATAGAGTTACAGTATGTAAGAAATGTAAGGGGAGTTTTATTCCTAAGTTTGTTTAATGTAGAGAGGGGGTGGTTCCTAACAGGTTTGGAGAGTGTGGAGTGGGATTTGAGAAAGTTTGTTAGTTTGTAGGCAAGTGGAGATAATACCGGGCATAAGGCATTTAAAATTATATGGGCTGGTACATGCTGCCACCTAGTGGAAATAGGGAAAATAGTAGGTGGGAAAAATGGCCAAGTCTCTTAATGTTTATACTAGATGGAGTTCAGAGACACAAAATCAAATAATACTGGGGGGAGGGTGCTTAATGTTCTGCGGTAGGCTGCTGATTCACACACATGGAAGGGCAGTCTAACAAATAGACGTAGTCTTAGGAAATTAAAATAGTGTAAGGTAACATACATTCACAGATTTACAAATATGGGAGTCCTCACATAAGTTCCTTTTTTTTTTATTTGACCCAGGCTAGTAGCCAGAAAATCCAGGAAAAAACGTCAGAGGATTTGCAGGAGGAAGTCCATATATTCTACAGGCTGAGAGAGACCTTCAGGAGTGGAGTACTGTAAAAAAGAGGACAAACATACTAGTTTAGGTATGTAATAGGTGAAAGATACAGGTAGAGAAGAAGGAGATAGAGGAAGAAAAGGAGTACTAATCAGTAGATGAGATTATTAAGTAAACTCTAGTAAGGAGAACAATGTGGGGAATAGATTTGGAAGGGAGTATATAATGAGGAAGAGTTAGAGTAAGAGGAAGAATGGAGAAGACAGCAAGGTACAGCTATAGGATAGCACTGGGGAAGGAAAAGTAAGATACAGTTTACCAAGTCTTAATTTACACTGCTAATAATTCACACTACCCTAGTCAAATGCAATAACCCAGCTCATTTGTAGAGTAGGGGGGTTTGATATTAGCAGAAACATGAGAACAGTACTAGTTCAGGCAGACAATACAACTAAAATGCATAGTATATAACTGTAAACTGTAAAGAAGTATAGGCACAGTTAAATGTTTACAAAAATATAGGCACAGCTTTTCAGGTAACCCAATTAAGACCATGTAGAAATTAAAAAAAAAAAAACAACAGAAATAATAGGCAGTTATCTGTGGCCCTTTAGTTGGCGTACTCACACATGCCACAATATAAGGTCCTTTAGTAAATCTAGAGCAAAAACGCTGATTCCACATGTGTCTCACTATGTGGATACAAGAGAAATCAGGTTTGAGATGTATAGCTATTAATGCCTAAAGATTGGCATGTTTAATGAGTTGACTACTGAAACAACGTTAAGCGTGCAGTAGTATACATCATTCAGCATGCATCAAATTGACTGACCCAATGAGAAAACATAAAGCAGGCTTTGGCTAAGTCTTTATCAACACCTACTGCATGGCGTTCATAGAAAAATACGGCAAGCCATGGTTTAAATTCAGTCATATGCAGATATAATTTAATGCTGGGAGAAGTGAATTAACATAGAACTAGTAGAAGAGGGGGGTTAGTTGAGAGATAAGAGATGAGAGGGCAGAATTAGTGTGAGGTTGTTAGATTAAGATGCATTTCAGAAATAATTATGGTGTAAGCTATGGTAGGGCTGGATGAAAGAATTTCTGCTTGGTGTGAAGGGGAGTGTAGGAAGAATACAGGTGTTATGGAGGCTAGGAGAGGAGTTGTTAGTGGTTTAGGGAAGCATAAAGAAGTGAGAGTTAGTAAGTAGACCATAGCTAGATTTTTTTTAGGAAGAAGATATGTATAAATAGGTATGAAATGTGACAGGAGGGGATCTGAGATAGATTAGATTAGTTAGTTGTTGCTTAGGAGCAAGAGCAAATGGGAGTTAAGGTAGTTTTCTTTAAGTGTAAATTTAAAGGTCCTGAGGGATTCAGTGGCACTCATTTTCAGTGGTAGGGCATTCCATAGTTTAGCAATGGAATAGGAGTAAAGGCAGTGTCCAGCTCTTTTGGTAGGTTTATGTACATGCACTTGCAAAAGTAGTTCGTTAGTGGAGTGGAGATTTCTGGGTGGAGTATAGTATGGCTGTAAGATGGTTTTTAAAGCTGGGCAGCTGTCAGGTTTACTGATTATTCTATGAGCTACAGACACTTGTGCTAAATTCAGATATTGAGGGAATTCTAGCTAATTTAGTCTTTTGAGGGCTAAACAGTGGTGGGTGCAATTTGTTAGGCCAGCTGCATATTTGGCAATTTTCAGATAACATGATTGTAGTGTGTTCTTTAGGATTCTGTAAAGATTTGTAAGAATAGGGGTTCCATAAAGAAGGGAGGGGAGAAGAAGGGTATTGGCTAGTGTAATTGTGGTGGAAGCAACCATAAAGTGTTTTTGTCTGTGAAGTTTGCCAAGTCTGATGTGTGTATTTTTAATTGAATTAGGTATATGTTGTTTAAAGGTAAGTTTTGTGTCTATAGTGATGCTTAGACGTTTTGCCTGAGTTACAATTTCAATTTGAGTTTTGTTATGTGAATATATTTTGAACTCAAGTGGAAATGATTTTGGAGAGAAAACAGAAGCATAGTTTTATTTGGGTTAAGCAGAAGTTGTGCTTTGTTTAGCCATGTTTTGCTAGAGCTAAAGGCTTCTTGTGTGATTGTTAAAAGTTGGTGGGAGTTTCTGGATATAGAAATAATAGTGGAGCCATCCACTTATTGGATGAGTGTACTTTGGAGGGAGGCAGAGTGAAGGTTGTTAATGAATATTTTGAAGAGCAGGAGTCCAAAATGGACTCTTGGGGACTCCAGTGCTGTTTAACTGGCATTTGCATAAGCTAGAATGCCATTTGACACATTGTTGCCTATTAATTAAATAGTTAAAGAACAATTTTTGAGTAGTTTGGAAGCAACCTAGTGGAGAGAGTTGCTGTAATAGTTTAGAATTGTAACACTGTATCAAAGGCCTTTGATAGGTCTAGTAAGATTACTGATGTAAATTGGCCCTTGTCCATATCTTTGTTTACAGCAATGGAAATTTATCAAAATAATATGTCATGAGCCTCCAAATATAATTAGCTTGTTAATTCCATGTGTAAATACTCAAGCACAACTTTATCTTCATGTAACATATCTCACCAGATATGACTTATGATGCACCTTACCGGAAGTGACTCTAAACTGGGAGGGTACAGTCATAATTCTGGCAACAAACTCTTCTTTATTCAGAAGAATAAATAGTATTTTACTTTGATGTGATAACAGCTTAGTCAAGATGTCTTCTAGACTATTAACTATATACCATATACTATATACTACATACTTTGTCCCTCATTGACAGGGGTGACAGGTGCTGACTGAGGTTTCTTTTTTGGGGATAAACTCTTGGCTAGGCTTATAAGGCCCTCAGGGCCATTAGCCTAGTAACCTCCTATGCTCCTATATACTGAAATGAAGTTATGTACAATATAACAAATGGAACTGTGTATAATACAAAATGCCAGACAATGATGTGAAGGCCTTTAAGTTCCTATATTTGGTGTCTATAAATAAAATGCATATTAGTCCCCCTTCAATATTTTATTACAAAACTGTCAAACAATAGCAACAGTGTAGTGTGCTATAAAATAATCCTAAGCCTGCTATTTTACTCTTAGAGATTTCAGTGTAGCTCAATGCTGAGTCTGACCACACCACCTTAAATGCTTCAAAACATGGTATTTAAACCAAGATTTGTAACAGTTAAAAAAATTCTTCTGACCCAAATATGACTTATATCTCATAGAATGGAAACCTAATAAGGATGTATTCTCATTCAGTGCTGAGTTCTAAACTCTATGGATAGGTTTTATATACACAACCTCCAACTGAAACTTAGTTTAATGCAAAATGTCAAACCGTGACAGTGGATGCATTTAACACTGTTATTTTACCCATAGGGGTTTCATTACATTTCAAGTCTGAATCTGACTGCATCACATCAGCTTCTTCAAACCAAGACATTCAATATGGTAAAATTAAAAAGGAAATTCTGCTGAAATACAGGTTATTTTTACTTTTAATATAATGTCAGCTTAATAAAAATATGTTTTACATCACTATTATTTTGCATACTGAAACCTCAGAAACTGGAACTCACTTCCCGAAAGTGGTAGCCTAGACAACAAGTAAAAACAAAAAAACAGTTGGGTATAGGAAGACAAGACTCCAAAAACACTTTAGAGTGCAAACACTTCTAATCCATGCTTTTATAAAAAAAAGCAATATCCCCTTCAGAAATGAATACTAAAACATTTTAAAAAACACTCTTAAATGCCAATACATCAGTCCTATAAACCAACCACATTAAAATACTAATTAAATTTAATTAATCTAAATAAAAGATCTTAATGACACCCACTCTGCCTATTTGGCTCTACATGATTCTATCAAGAAACATCCGAACACCATGGTTTTGGATGATTTTAACTACCCATCCATTGACTAGGTAAATAACTCTTGCTTAAACTCACTTGCCCGAAGGTTCCTCAACTTCCATAACTCTAATGCCCTGAACCAGCAGATGGACACCCCTACAAGGGGTGCCGACATTCTGGATATGGTGCTTACCAATATGGCAAATCACTGTAGCACCCCCACTGTAAGGTCCTCCTTGGTGAGATCTGACCATAAATCGGTCTTATTCGAAGTAACTATCACACCTGACCCCCCCCCCCCCAGCAGCAACTAAACTAAAAAACTTCTCCAAAGTAGATTATAACCATTTACAGGATGGTATAAATAGTTTCATTGCACCTCCTCCCTCAGATGGAACTGACAGCTATGCAGAGCTCTACACCAATGCTTTATACGAACACCTGTATACCTGCACTGACTCGGCCATACGTGATAGGACCAAAACAAGCTCCTCAAGGAAGAGCAATCCTGCCTGGTAGGCAACTGCCATTAACAGGCTTTACAATAAGAGGAAGAAATTGCCGTCTAAGAGTAAGAGGGAGAGTGCCTAAACTGGAAACACACCTGTCTCAGCTTAAACAAGCAAATAAGACTTCTTGTGAAGTCCTCCAAAGCAAGCTATGAATCCAAACTAGCTTCCTTAACTAAGGACAACCATAAGGTGTTTTTTAGTTGCATCCGTAACCTAAAAGGAAAGGCCCAGATTTGTGCCGAACTGGTAGTCAATGATACCACATATACCGAGCCTGTGGACATAGCAAACCAATTGGTCGACAGGTTCTGTGAAAACATCACTCCCCTATCCCTACCACATATACCCCATAACATCCCCACCACCTATCCCATACCTTGTATTTCTAAAGAGCAGGTTATAAATGCCCTCTGTAAGGCCAAAAACACAGCATCTATAGGACCTGATAACATCCTAGACTGTGCCCTACGTGGGCTTCAACATGAATTAGCAATACCATTGGGTACTCTTTTCAATCATAGCCTAAGCACCTCCTTCATACCAGCTGAATGGAAAACAGACACTGTTACTCTCTTGCACAAAGGTGGTGCTTCCACTGACCCCAAGAACTATAGACCTATTAGCCTGACTAGCCTTATCTGCAAGACTATGGAATAAATCATCATGGAACTTATAAACAAAGATATAGGTAAAATTCCAAACACTTGACCCTACTCAGTTTGAATTTGTCAAAGGGAGATCATGCCTGTTAAACCTGGTGGACTTCTTTGAGAAAATCTCCAATTCCTTGGATGAAGGGAAATCTTGTGCATACAGCCTACCTGGACTTAGCCAAGGCATTTGACACTATCCCCAACTCAGGCATCATTGACAAACTCACTCAACTAGGCATCAACCCTTATATCATTAGATAGGTCGCTAACTGAGTCATATAGTCAAAATAGGGGAAGTGACCTCCAAAAGCAGACCTGTAACCAGTGGTGCTCCACAGGGATCAGTCCTGGGACCTCTGCTGTTTGGAATCTATTTCTCCAAAGTACAAGCAAAAACTAAAGGGCTGTGGCTGACAAAGTTTGCCGATGATGGCAAAATGGGAGCAGTTATTATAACCCCCCAGTACTCTTCCCTCATCAAGGCAATAATTGAGTACAACGCCCCTTTTGGTATGTACCTTTCCAAGCACCTGCAGCAACTGGAGATACCACAAAGTTTCCTCGCAAGGAAAATTTGTGGTCTTATAGGTTCATAGGTGTGTACTAGGCTAATGGCCCTGGAGCCTTTACAAGCCTAGCCCATAGAATTACCCTGGCATCTTGCCACATAACCTTAGTTCCTAGTGCCTCTGTTGAGTAGAGCCACTGAAGTGATCTCCAGAGTGAGTTTTCTATTTCCCATCCACTCATCAAGATTTCTCTTGAAGAGGGCCAGTGAGGTGCTCTGCTTGACATGTATGAGAAGTCTATTCCATAGCATTGGCAGTCTCTGGGTTATAAACCTGTGCCTCCAGCATGTTCTGTTGATTGTGGTAATGAGGTTGAGGTCTCTGGAGCATGTGGTGTGGAGGGATTGGGATTTATTTAGATGTAGCATTTCTAACAGAGCAGGGTCAGACATGGCTTTGTAAGTCAAGCAGAGGTCACCTCTAAGTAGGCGATATCAGACAGAGATAGTTGGAGTTTTTTGAGTCTGTCCATATAGGACAAGTGTTTAAGGCCTAGAATCCTCTTTGTGAGGTACTTTTACAGCCTCTCCAGTTGTTGCAGGTGTCTAGTGAGGTACATGCCAAATGGGGCATTGTACTCGATGACTGGCCTAATGAGGGAAGAGTAGAGGGAGACAATGACCTCTTTCTTCCTGGATGCAAAACCCTTAGTAATGAGAAGTGCCACATAGAAGGACTTTCTGACCACAGTGGCAACGTGGTGATAAAAACAGGGGTTGCTGTCAACCTGTGTTCCCAGATCTCTTATAATGCCTTCTGTGTTGAGTGGACTACCATTAATGTGGTAATTCAAGGGAACCATTTTTTCCCAAGGGGGATGATGACACATTTTTTGGCATTGAGCTTAAGGCCATGGCTCTGACACCAGTCATTGGTCTCATTGAGGCCTTTCTGTAGGAAATCAACATCACTTGGGGAGTTAATAATAGCTCCCAACTTACAATCATCTGCAAACTTTGTCAGCCAGAGTCCCTTTGTGTTGGCCTGGACTTCAGAGAAGTACATACCAAATAGAGAGGACCCAGGACAGAACTCTGTGGGACTCCACTCATGAATGGTCGGCAGTCTGGCTTGGAGTCAGCTACTTTCACACTGTGGGTTCTATCTGTGAGCCAGTTTGCAACCCACCTAGTGATATAGGGGTTGATGTGTAGCTTACTAAGGTTTTGTATAATTCCTGAGTGGGGAATGATATCAAAGACCTTGGCCAGATCAAGGTAAGCTGTATGAACCACCTTGCCTTCATCCACAGCTCTGGTGACTGACTCAAAGAAGTTGACCAAGTTGAGCAGGCATGATCTACCCTTCACAAAACCAAACTGTGTAGCATCCAGAGTTTGGAGATTCCCTATATCCTTGCTTATTAGGTCCATGATGATGGGTTCCATAGCTTTGCATATCAGACTTGTCAGGCTAATGGGGCAATAGTTACTGGGGTTTGTAGTTGCTCCTCCTTTGTGGAGAGGTATGACTGTAGCAGTGCACCATTCAGTAGGGACAAAGCCTGAGGTGAGGCTGTGATTGAACAGGGCACACAGATGAGTTGCCAGTTCACTCTGTAGTTCATGGAGTACACAGCCAGGGATATTGTCAGGTCCCACAGAAACTGTATTCTTGGCCTTGGACAGTGCTGTTTTAACCTGTGCAGCAGCAATAATGGGTGCCTGGCAATCAATGGTGTTGTGATTGGCCTACAAAAGGCACTATAGGGGTATCAAGAGCCTTGTCCAGTATCTGAAAGCCCAGGGGTGACAGGTGCAGGCCATCTCTGGCAAAGCATCAAGGTCTGCCAATCATGTCATCCCAGGCAGACAGATACTGGATCCCCTTAGAATGACACCAGAAACTTAGCCAATTGTTGAAATCAATCATTTTCTGCTTGTACTGTGGTATCATTCTGGGTGATGGTAGGATGCTGCTCAGGGCTAATGTCATGCCTGCCTGGGCTACATAATCAGAGAGATCCTCCATGTGTCTTTTCATGTAGTTCAGGGAGGTACATCTCAGGTCATTCACACACACACACACACACACACACACACACACACACACACACACACACACACACACACACACACACACACCCGTACAATGACAGAGTTATATTTGTAGTTGTTGTTGAGGGACCTGAGTGCATGCATTATGTGGTAGATCCTGGTGCCTGACAGGCAGCTGACTGTTACTTTCTCCTTATTCGACTTAGTGAGTAGGATATCACTGTGCCTCACTATTGAGTCAACTATGACTAGTGTGTTGTGCATGCTGTTTTTGCCTTAGAGGCTTTGGTTGAGTGGGACACTGTTTAGGAGAGTTATGTGTCTCATGATTAGTGCTGTGTTGTGGTGGCCGAGTGTGTTTCTGCCTTGGAGGTCTCTACTGTTAGGGTAGATTTTTATTGAGAGCCTCCATGAAGGTGGGTGTGTGGTTTGAGTTTTTATGTGAAGGCAGTGCTGGTGTGTATTCTGGAGGGCTATGTGATCCATGTGGTGTGGTGCAAGTTCTCATCTTGACCAGCTATTCTGGTCTTAGCTGGAGAGTGTGTGGCTTCCAATTTGGATATATAAGTGCATCTCTCACAAGTCTGAGTGTTGGGAGGTAAGAGGAGAGTTTTTTCAGTGTACATGAGGCAGTTCCTACATTGCCTTAGGATGCCCAAGTTCACCAGGTTAATAGGAGAAAGCGCAGGGAACTGACCTTTAGACATGCCTGGAGGGGTGGGCATTAATAAGTACTGGAGCTATTTCCTTGTAGAATGTTTAGTGCTGGTAACACTTGTATGTGCTACAATAATAGCTACAAGAAGTCTGGTAAAGTTCTAACCTAATAATCTAGTAAAAGTGCAGAAGAGGAGAGAACTAGCAGATCTAAGGGAAAAATTGAAGAGCAGACTTTGGCACCACTCAGGCGCTTACAAACAGTCCTGGATACAGCAAATCTGTATCTGGACTAGATTAGCTACAGGAAAGGTGGGAAACAAGCGCAGATGTGGGCTTTTAAACCAGAAAGTTGAAAGAGATGGAAAAAACTTCCCAAACGGCCAATAAGCTAAAATTTCTGAGGCAGAAACCACTCCTGTTGTGGTAGATAGGCTACCTAGTGCTTACCACTCCCACTGATAAGCTGGAAGGCTTCCCTCCAACACAGAAAGGTTTTGGGGCCTCAGAAGCTTACCAACACTCCTGGATACAGCAAATCTGTATCTGGACTAGACTAGTTACAGGAAATGTGGGAAACAAGTACAAATGCAGGCTTTTAAGCCAGAAAGTTGAAATAAATGGAAAACCTGCTCAAACGGCCAATAAACTACAATTTCTGGGCCAAAAAACACTCCTCTTGTGGTAGATAGGCTCTGCAGTGCTTACCACTCCCACTGATAAGTTAAAAGTCTTCCCTCCAACACAGAAAGACTTGGGGGGCTCAGAAGCTTAACAACAGTCCTGGATACAGCAAATCTGTATCTGGACTAGACTAGTTACAGGAAAGTCAGTAAACAAGCTTACTTTTTTTTTTTCAGAAAGCAGCTAAAAACAATTCAAGTGTAGTACAAGCTAGCACACTTGAGGGTGTATCAGTAGTAAAGCAAATATAGTTTAAATAAATGCAATTTATTCAAAATGTATTCTGAACTAAATTCCGTTGTTGTTTTATTCAACTCTGAACAGTTAAAAAGTGCCAAAAATATACTTATCAGCTGAGAAGCACACTCAGTCAGTACACAGAGTTTTTTTTGTTAGTAAAGTGCAAGGGGAGGAAGGAGGAGCAGAAGATAATTCAAGGTTAAGAACCTAAGTGGGTTGGCCTTCTTAAATGTTCTCTCTGTATTAGGTAGTATGAACACTAGACTGGGAGGAGTATCCCAGATCAAATTTATAGTAGGGGAGGGCAACTGCAAAACCACTAACTATAACAAACACCAGGACAGTTTTATAAACATTAACACCACAGCAGGAATGGGGGGAACCACTTTCAGTACAGATCAGAAACAAAAAACAATGCCAGCAAATATATAAAATAATTCAGTCAGCAAATATATAAACTAATTCAGTCAGGTAAAAATTAAGACAATGCAGAACTCTGAAAAGAAGTGCCAAGAAATATACTTAGCGATATATTTCAAGATTGTTTGAGGACACTATTCAGTCAAAACACAAGGAGTTTCTAACAGTGTATGCAGGAATTTACAAATAGGGGCTATTTTTAAATCAGAAAGCCTTAAAGCAATCAGATAAAGAAAATGCTTAGACCAGTTTTATAAACGTTAACACCACCATAGGAATGGGGGGAACCAGTTTCAGTACAGATCAGAAACAAAAAACAATGCCAGCAATTATATCAAATAATTCAGTCAGAAAATATATTAAATAATTAAGTCAGGCAAAACCTAAGACAATGCAGAACTCTGAAAAGAAGTGCCAAGAAATATACTTATCAGCAATATATTTCAAGATTGTTTGAGAGCACTCTTCAGTCAGAACACAAGGAGTTTCTAACAGTGCATGCAGGACTTTACAAATAGGGACTATTTTTAAATCTGTAAGCCTTGAAGCAATCAGATAACAAAAAAATCTGTTAGACCAGTTTTATAAACTTTAACACCACCACATGAATAGGGGGGACCAGTTTCAGTACAGATCAGAAACAAAAAAACAATGCCAGCAAATATATAAAATAATTCAATCAGCAAATATATAAAATAATTCAGTCAGGCAAAAATTATGACAATGTAGAACCCTGAAAAGAAGTGCCAAGAAATATACTTATCAGCGATATATTTCCAGATTGTTTGAAAGCACTCTTCAGTCAGAACACAAGCCCCAGGATTCAGCAAGCAACCGTACATGAATAACTTATTCCTGCATGGCAGGGACCGTTCCCATACAGCATGCCAACACTCCTTGCAGATTCATGAAGGCACAATGCCTTCTGATAAATGGACACGGAGCTGTGTACAAGTGCAGGGGGTGTGTCTGAGAGCAGAGCTCTCACAATAGATATGCCCCTGCACTCCAGAATTGCCTTTTGGCAATTAAAAATGAGCGAGAATGCTCGTAACACCCCCAACCCATAAGGAAAACAAAAATCAGTGGTCAAAGGCATAAGGGACAATCGTCCCTACCAAGCATACCTCTCAGCTGTACAGATTTTCACAGAATGCCCAGATGTTTGCCTCATATTTTTGGTGCATTCCCCCTAAAATGTGTACCTGTCGGCAAATAGCTGAGGATTGAAGTCATTAAATAATGACAAAACATTTGAGTTTAGGACTCCACACATCCATCAGAAAATTCATGCTAATGTAAAACCTATTATTTTATCAACTTTTTATGTTTGTAAGAGCAATATTTAAAATCCACCCCATTTGTCCCCCCATCATTGTAGGCTTTTCCAGATATTTTGCTCCAAGAGGTTCAGAGGTATGCCATCAAGCCAAAAGCTATTAGGATAACACAGGTAGCATAAGCACATAGCGCACTCCTCGCAACCTGTCAGAGTAAGTAATATGGACAAAGCCAAAAGGGACAATTGTCCCACAAAGCAGAAAGCTGATAAAATAATAGGTTTAGCATTAGCAGGGATATTCCGAAGGGTATAGATAAAATAACACAACAAAACTTTTTTTTTTTTACAAATGCAATAAAGTTTAAGCATAGCTGCGCAAGTGTGCCCATTGCTTAGCTACTCTTAGTCCAGCTTAAACAGCACAAGAAGTTAAATGGCAAGAGACATCCACCATAAGCAGTATTGCAATAGTGTAGTGGATAGACTGTACTCTTTGTGAGCAGCAATTCCCGGTTTGATCCCCACTATAACCAATTCACGTTTTACATGTGAAAGCAGTACATAAACAATAGGCAGAATGGCTGGAGTTGGAGAGGGATCACGCTTTTGGGTGCAGCGTTGTGGCATACAGGAGTCCAAGGTCATGGTAGTACTCCTAGTAAAAAAACATAATGAAAGACTGCTGCAAGGCCAGTACCAGGGCTCCCAATATAAAGCAGAAGCCTGGGAACATCTTGCCTGTGATCCCACCAGTGCCACTGGTATCCCTCGAACTGGTGAGCAGGTCAGGCACTACTATGCCGACTTGATAAGCTGGAAGGCTTCCCTCCAACACAGAAAGGTTTTGGGGCCTCAGAAGCTTACCAACAGTCCTGGATACAGCAAATCTGTATCTGGACTAGACTAGTTACAGGAAATGTGGGAAACAAGTACAAATGCAGGCTTTTAAGCCAGAAAGTTGAAATAGATGGAAAACCTGCTCAAACGGCCAATAAACTACAATTTCTTGGCCAAAAAACACTCCTCTTGTGGTAGATAGGCTCTGCAGTGCTTACCACTCCCACTGATAAGTTAAAAGTCTTCCCTCCAACACAGAAAGACTTGGGGGGCTCAGAAGCTTAACAACAGTCCTGGATACAGCAAATCTGTATCTGGACTAGACTAGTTACAGGAAAGTCAGTAAACAAGCTTACTTTTTTTTTTCAGAAAGCAGCTAAAAACAATTCAAGTGTAGTACAAGCTAGCACACTTGAGGGTGTAGCAGTAGTAAAGCAAATATAGTTTAAATAAATGCAATTTATTCAAAATGTATTCTGAACTAAATTCCGTTGTTGTTTTATTCAACTCTGAACAGTTAAAAAGTGCCAAAAATATACTTATCAGCTGAGAAGCACACTCAGTCAGAACACAGAGTGTTTTTTGTTAGTAAAGTGCAAGGGGAGGAAGGAGGAGCAGAAGATAATTCAAGGTTAAGAACCTAAGTGGGTTGGCCTTCTCAAATGTTCTCTCTGTATTAGGTAGTATGAACACTAGACTGGGAGGAGTATCCCAGATCAAATTTATAGTAGGGGAGGGCAACTGCAAAACCACTAACTATAACAAACACCAGGACAGTTTTATAAACATTAACACCACAGCAGGAATGGGGGGAACCACTTTCAGTACAGATCAGAAACAAAAAACAATGCCAGCAAATATATAAAATAATTCAGTCAGCAAATATATAAACTAATTCAGTCAGGTAAAAATTAAGACAATGCAGAACTCTGAAAAGAAGTGCCAAGAAATATACTTAGCGATATATTTCAAGATTGTTTGAGGACACTATTCAGTCAAAACACAAGGAGTTTCTAACAGTGTATGCAGGAATTTACAAATAGGGACAATTTTTAAATCAGAAAGCCTTAAAGCAATCAGATAAAGAAAATGCTTAGACCAGTTTTATAAACGTTAACACCACCATAGGAATGGGGGGAACCAGTTTCAGTACAGATCAGAAACAAAAAACAATGCCAGCAATTATATCAAATAATTCAGTCAGAAAATATATTAAATAATTAAGTCAGGCAAAACCTAAGACAATGCAGAACTCTGAAAAGAAGTGCCAAGAAATATACTTATCAGCAATATATTTCAAGATTGTTTGAGAGCACTCTTCAGTCAGAACACAAGGAGTTTCTAACAGTGCATGCAGGACTTTACAAATAGGGACTATTTTTAAATCTGTAAGCCTTGAAGCAATCAGATAACAAAAAAATCTGTTAGACCAGTTTTATAAACTTTAACACCACCACATGAATAGGGGGGACCAGTTTCAGTACAGATCAGAAACAAAAAAACAATGCCAGCAAATATATAAAATAATTCAATCAGCAAATATATAAAATAATTCAGTCAGGCAAAAATTATGACAATGTAGAACCCTGAAAAGAAGTGCCAAGAAATATACTTATCAGCGATATATTTCCAGATTGTTTGAGAGCACTCTTCAGTCAGAACACAAGCCCCAGGATTCAGCAAGCAGCCGTACATGAATAACTTATTCCTGCATGGCAGGGACCGTTCCCATACAGCATGCCAACACTCCTTGCAGATTCATGAAGGCACAATGCCTTCTGATAAATGGACACGGAGCTGTGTACAAGTGCAGGGGGTGTGTCTGAGAGCAGAGCTCTCACAATAGATATGCCCCTGCACTCCAGAATTGCCTTTTGGCAATTAAAAATGAGCGAGAACGCTCGTAACACCCCCAACCCATAAGGAAAACAAAAATCAGTGGTCAAAGGCATAAGGGACAATCGTCCCTACCAAGCATACCTCTCAGCTGTACAGATTTTCACAGAATGCCCAGATGTTTGCCTCATATTTTTGGTGCATTCCCCCTAAAATGTGTACCTGTCGGCAAATAGCTGAGGATTGAAGTCATTAAATAATGACAAAACATTTGAGTTTAGGACTCCACACATCCATCAGAAAATTCATGCTAATGTAAAACCTATTATTTTATCAACTTTTTATGTTTGTAAGAGCAATATTTAAAATCCGCCCCATTTTTCCCCCCATCATTGTAGGCTTTTCCAGATATTTTGCTCCAAGAGGTTCAGAGGTATGCCATCAAGCCAAAAGCTATTAGGCTAACACAGGTAGCATAAGCACATAGCACACTCCTCGCAACCTGTCAGAGTAAGTAATATGGACAAAGCCAAAAGGGACAATTGTCCCACAAAGCAGAAAGCTGATAAAATAATAGGTTTAGCATTAGCAGGGATATTCCGAAGGGTATAGATAAAATAACACAACAAAACTTTTTTTTTTTTACAAATGCAATAAAGTTTAAGCATAGCTGCGCAAGTGTGCCCGTTGCTTAGCTACTCTTAGTCCAGCTTAAACAGCACAAGAAGTTAAATGGCAAGAGACATCCACCATAAGCAGTATTGCAATAGTGTAGTGGATAGACTGTACTCTTTGTGAGCAGCAATTCCCGGTTTGATCCCCACTATAACCAATTCACGTTTTACATGTGAAAGCAGTACATAAACAATAGGCAGAATGGCTGGTGTTGGAGAGGGATCACGCTTTTGGGTGCAGCGCTGTGGCATACAGGAGTCCAAGGTCATGGTAGTACTCCTAGTAAAAAAACATAATGAAAGACTGCTGCAAGGCCAGTACCAGGGCTCCCAATATAAAGCGGAAGCCTGGGACCATCTTGCCTGTGATCCCACCAGTGCCACTGGTATCCCTCGAACTGGTGAGCAGGTCAGGCACTACTATGCCGACTTGAAGCGGAGAAAGAGGGAGGTCTTGGATGAGTTGGTCCAAGAAGCAAGGCAGAGAGGTGATATCCCAGCAGTGTGTAAGTAGTCATACCATTTCTGTTTACTAAAGTCCACTGTGCGTATGTGATGGATAGGTATGCCTAAATATGTCTCTATTTCCTTTATAGCTGTAGCTGAGTGGGCTGTGAATCAGGAAGCCCATGCAAGTAGCTGCAAAGGCTGCATCGCGAGGCTGGTGAGTAACAATCCTGCTTGCAGTAGTCATACCAAATAAATATAAAGTAGTTGAAAGTCATTTGGCAGTATAAAAACTGTTGTATGGGTTGTACTGAATAGACCAGACATTATGACAGTAATAGTTCCATAGAGGTCATAGTTAAATAAAACTGTAACTGCCTGGCAATAAAACACTAAATCCTGGACTGGTTGTGTTTACTCTGGTATTATATGGCATTTATTGTTGCATTCTCTGAATAGTAATGTTACATTAACCACTGTTAGCCACACTTTGCTACATAAAAAAATGTCTAGGAATGTCTGTATAAGACTTTTGTAAGTACAAGATCAGATTGTACAACCAAGAGAGACTTAGACAGAAAAAAATGAAGAGATAAACAGCAATATCCAAGTAGCACACTCTATCATGACTTAAACTGGTGTATTTCTAATAGACAGCCATTGTTCAAATCCTAGGAGTGATAGTAAGCTGTATGCATAATCATACCTCTCAACTGTATAGATTTTTCAAAATCTCCAGATAATTGGTTCATATTTTCTGCCTGTTCCTCTGTCCCTCTGGCAAATCAGTGGGATGATCTCAGAACTGTAGTCACAAAATAATGACATACATTTGATTTTCAGACCTCAAAACCCTCAGGCTTCAGGCCAGTTATTTTACATTAAGAAGGTTCGTGGTCTGCACTCTTGTGGGAGGAGAGACTGGACTCTGCCCTTCTGAGCTGGGAATTTCTGGTTAAAGGTTTATAGTGCCTGTATATTTGAACTGTTTCTTACTGAAATTGGTACACCTTGTTTGCTGTAGCATAGACTAGATCCAGGCCTGCTGAATCTAGCTTTGTTTGTATGCTTGTTGTTTGTTTGCTCGTTATTTCCCTGAAATGCTAATTCCACCTAAAACGTGGCTTTTCAGTGCTTCTGTGGATCCCTAGTGATATCTGCATTTTTTACTGTACTTATTTTCTTGTTTCACTTGAAAGAAAGTTACTGTTTGTCATTTTTGCATTTAAGTTACCTGTAACACATTGCATTTAAGTTAGCTGACACTTGCTCACTAAGTCAGCACTAAAAAATTAAATACACTATACCCTCACAAACTCCCCTTGAGTACCTCGTTCCCCATTGGCCCTTTTTTTCAATTATAAAGGAATTTCCAATGCTATTCTAGCATGTCAAAAGGTCAGTTGTCAGTCCCCTCTCCGGTCCAGCTGGTGAATCTGGGAATCTTGAGGCAATGTTACAACTGCCTCATGTACACTAACAACCCTCTCCTCCTCCCAACAAATTACAACACATGTGAGAGATGCAACCATATAGCCAAACTGGAGGCTAAGCTCTCTCAACTCAGTACTGGCGTAACCAGTCAGGAGGAGAAGGAAACCACACTCACTACAATTCCAGTCTCACATAGATCTACCACGACAGCAAACCAAACACATAAACACACAAAAACATACTCGGAGGCTCTAAATAAAAATCTGCCTAAGCAGCAGAGACCTCCAAAGCAGACACCCAAGCAACCGCTACCCCAAAACAAAACACATGCAACACATAGCTCACAAAGCCAGTGTGCCGTACAGTCACAGCCCTTAAGGCTAAACAACACACCTGATACACTTGTAATAGGTGACTCTATCATCAGGCACACTGATGTCCTGCTCACCAGGCTGAACAAGGAGAAAGTCACGGTGAGCTGCCTGTCGGGCGCTAGAATCTGCAACATAATACAAGCACTCAGGTCACTCCAAGGCAAGTACAAATATGACTCAGTCATTGTCCATGCTGGTGTGAATGACCTGAGACGTACCTCCCTGGACTACACGAAAAGAGACATAGAGGAGCTCTCTGAGCATGTTGCCCAGGCCGGTATGACCCTGACCTTGAGTAGCATCTTACCCTCACCAAGAATGATGCCACAATATGAAGACAAGATGATCAATTTCAACAATTGGCTTAAGTATTGGTGTCATTCAAAGGGGATCCAATGCCTGTCAGCCTGGGATGACATGCTCGACAAGCCACGATGCTTCGCTAGGGACGGCTTACACCTGTCAACCCTGGGCTTTGGGATATTGGCAAAGGCTCTTGCTACCCCCATAGTGCCTTTTTTAGGCAAGGCTCAAAAGACAAACCCATCTCCATAGGTATCACAAGGGATACGAAACTAAGAGTAATGCTACTCAACGCCAGAAGTCTAAACCTCAAGATGCACACACTCAAAACTCTCCTTAGCATGGAGAACATCGATATCTGTGCAGTAACAGAAACCTGGTTCAAGTCTCCCGAGAGCACCCCAGCACTACCAGGTTATAACTCATACAATTCTTTTCGGCCCCAAAACTTGGACCGAACCACAAAAGGAGGGGGAGTATCAATATTCTTCAAAGATACCCACACCTCCAGGTTGGTGGCACAGCACGAAGCATCAGAGACTATCCATGTACAACTAACAGTGGGTAAAACTGCCTTCCAGTTTATAGCCTGCTACAGACCACCCTCCCAAACCCAGGAACCCCACTCGGCCTTCCTGAGAACACTGGAAAATATGAAGGTCTCTCCAAACACCATTATATTGGGCGACTTCAACTACCCAAACATAGACTGGGAGCATTACTCTAGCTCCAACACCGTAGCCCAAAGGTTCCTAGAATTTATAAACTCAAATGCTATGGAACAACTTGTTACCACTCCCACAAGAGGGGAAAACATACTGTACCTGATCATCACCAACATGGGGACTCTATGCTCCAGACCAGAAGTGTATCCCTCACTGGTAAGATCAGACCATAAACTAATCTCACTGGATATTCACATCCCGACCCCACCCCCTGCCCAGAAAACCACAGTGAAAAACTTCTCTAAAGCAAATTTTGCACTCCTCAAAACCGAGGTGGAATCCTTCAAAGCCCCTGGGCCTGTGGAAAATACGGCCCAGACCGCAGAATCTTTTATAAACGCATTCTATGAACACCTTCAGGAATGCATGGATCATGCAATCCCAAATAAAACCAAGACCCAATCCTCCAAAGGCAGACGTCCTGTCTGGTGGACCCCAGCCATAAACAAACTATACAATAGAAGGAGGAAGCTACTACATGACAGAGCAAAATCCCAAAAAGAGAAGGCATCTCTGATCAAAATTAGCAAAAAACTACGGGCACTCATAAAATCGTCTAAGGCCAGCTTCGAGAGAAAAATTGCACAGGACACTAAGGATAATCACAAGGCTTTCTTTTATGTTAGGAACCTGGGTGGGAATTCCCAGATATGCTCAGAATTAGTCCAAAATGACAAAAAATACACCGAGCCCACAGACATTGCCAACATCCTAGCTGACAGGTTCAGTGCAAACTTCTCCCACCCCCCACCAAAAGGGCAAATATCTATCCCAGCAGAGTGCTGCCCCCCCCTGACATCTCAGATGCTCAGGTAAGAGCCGCCCTCTCCAAAGCAAAAAACACAGCATCAGTGGGGCCAGACGGTGTCCCGGGCTGTGTCCTACATTCCTACATGAACTCCAAGAAGAGCTAAACCCAAACATAAAACTACTGTTCAATCTCAGCCTTACTACAGGATATGTACCCAAAGAGTGGTGTACAGCAACAGTGGTCCCTCTCCACAAAGGTGGTGCCTCAACGGATCCTGGAAACTATTGCCCCATAAGCCTGACTAGCTTGGTCTGCAAAGCTATGGAAAGGATCATCATGGACCTCATAAATAAAGATATTGGGGACCTACAGACACTGGATCCTACCGAGTTCGGCTTTGTTAAGGGCAGATCCTGCCTCTTAAACCTGGTTGATTTCTTTGAAACAGTCACCAAGGCCATTGACGAGGGAATGTGGTCCACACAGCCTACCTGGACCTCGCAAAAGCCTTCGATACAATACCCTTTCGGGCATTATAGATAAGCTCACCAGCTTAAATATAAACCCCTATGTCACTAGATGGTTTGCAAACTGGCTCAAGGACAGAACCCACATGGTTAGAATTGCTGGAGCCATGTCAGACTCCAAACCAGTTACAAGTGGCATCCCACAAGGCTCAGTCCTGGGACCTCTCTTGTTCGGTATATATTTCTCGGAGGTACAGGCCAACACGGAAGGACTGTGGCTGACCAAGTTCGCAGATGACTGCAAACTGGGTGCCATAATCGACTCTCCAGCCGACACAAGCATCCTCCAAAAGGGCCTCATAGAAACAGACAACTGGTGCCAGAGCCATGGCCTCAAGCTAAACGCCAGCACGTGTATAGTCATCCCCTTTGGCAAAAACAAAGTGCCCACAAATTACCACATAGGTGGTAATCCATTAAGTACAGAAGAAGTAATTAGGGACTTGGGGACCCAAGTTGATAGCAATCTCTCATTTGACAACCACGTGGCCAAAGTGGTTAGAAAAACATTTTATATAGCCCACCTAATCATGAAGGGATTCACATCTAGATCAGGGGAGGTCATCGTGCCTCTTTACTCATCCCTCATCAGGCCCATAATTGATTACAATGCCCCTTTTGGAATGTACCTTACCAGACACCTGCAGCAACTGGAAAGACCCCAAAAGTACCTCACCAAGAGGATCAAAGGGCTCAAACAGATGCCATATGCTGCCCGGTTAAAGAAACTCCAACTCTACTCAGTGGCATACCACCTGCTCAGAGGCGATCTGTGCCTGACATATAAAGCCATGTCCAACCCGGAATTAATGGACATGCTGCACCTCAGAAAATCCAAATCCCATCGAGCTACGCTCTTGAGAGACTTGAACCTCAGCACTGAAATAAATAGGACATGCTGGAGGGACAGATTCATAACCCAGAGGCTCCCTTCACTCTGAAATAAAATCCCAGTCCAGGTTAGGCAGAGTCCCTCATTGACTCTCTTCAAGAGGAATCTTGATGAGTGGATGGGAGATCGTAGGTTTACCCCGGGTATCACTTCTGTGTCACTGTTAGACAGAGGCACAGTATACTAACCTCGAAAAATGGCATAGCAAATTAATTTAAAATGGGTGGCGAAAGCCAAACACACTCTGGCTAGGCTTATAAATGCCCTAGGGCAGATAGCCTAGTATGAACCTATGAACCTATGAACCTCTGAACCTCAGAAAATGTATATTAAAACAAATCTTGTCACTCATGCAACTCTCCAAGTTTATGACAGCAATATTCAAAACATGTCCCTATTTGTACCCCCATGTTGTCAAGCTTTGTCCAGAGTGTGTGCATTAAGAGATTGAGAGGTATGTGCATAATATTAACTGGAATCTGGGAATATGTGTAGAAACAGTCAGGTAGTGTTAACAAACATTCCCTCCACAGGTCTGTTAGATAAGAAAACTGTCCCTGTTAATAAAGATGTAAATCTTGGACTGGTAGTGTTTACTCTGGTATACTAGGGCCTGGCATTCAGTCACATCTGATATCAGAATAGTACTGTTGTGTCAACCACTGTTTCTTACACTGTGCTACATAAAAAATATGTGTAGGAATGTTTGTGTAAGACTGTGTAATTACAAGGTCAGATTTTACAACCAAGAGAGACTTAGACAGAAAACACTGAAGAGTTAAACAACAATATCCAAATAGCACACTCTACCGTGACTTAAATTGTATTTTTTAGCAGACACAGCCATTGTTCGAATTCTGGGAGTGGTAGTAAACTGTATGCATAATCATACCTCTCAACTGTACAGATTATTCAGAATGTCCAGATAATTGGCTCATATTTTCTGCCTGTTCCTCTGTCCCCCTGGCAAATCAGTGGGATGATCTCAGAAATGTAGTCATGAAATAATGACATGCATTTGATTTCCAGACCTCAAAACCTCCAGAAAATGTATATTAAAACAAATCTGGTCAGTCATGCAACTCTCCAAGTTTATGACAGCAATATTCAAAACATGTCCCTATTTGTACCCCCATGTTGTCAAGCTTTGTCCAGAGTGTGTGCATTAAGATATTGAGAGGTATGTGCATAGTATTAACTTACAATCTGGGAATATGTGTAGAAATAGTCAGGTAGTGTTAACAAACATTCCCTCCACAGATCTACCAGGTAAGAAATGTAAGGATTTAGCTATAAGACAGTTAAATACAAACATCCCACTGCCCAAACCAAGGCCATAGGGTATTGTAATAATACTTGTAGATTAATGATTAAAGCAGTGATAATTAAAGTTCTGAGTACTACAAGGATATATAAGTTGTTAATTTACATCTCTCTCTCCCCCCACCATATCTGCAACAATAATGTAAATACACAAATCAATGGGTATGTTTACACCAAGCCTACTTTTGGGACATATGTCCTATTGTTCAATAAATATTGAAATGTGTTTCTATTAATGTTCCATGTTGAAATACTATCATTGGTGACCTGTTGCTATCAATGTAACTTGCATACCATTGTAATGGCCATTGTGGTTCCATATATGCATGTGTTGTGTTTGCTATGCAACTGTTCCAAATCTGGTGTTTTGGGTTAATGGGAATATTTATGCATGCTGTTATAACTAATCCTGGATTGTGTTGACTATTACTAAACCACATATGTTTTAAAATTGCAACACCATAGCATGCATGGGAAGACTGGTCCCAGTGGACCCACCTCTCCCACCTCATCTGGCTGTGGCACCAGGCCTCAGCATGCCTTGAACTCACCCCTGGACCTCCTTGTCCACTGGTCCTGTGCCACCTTTGGGTTGAACCGCCTCAGGGGATGGGGCTCATCCTCCCAGAGAGTGGGCATGGACAGGAACCTGTCACCCAAAGTCAGGTTCTGGGATTGGTGCGTAGCGAGGTCCAAAGGGAGTTTAGAGATCTGCTATGTCAGCTTGAGGGCCACGTGGCACATTTAGAGGGTCAGCCTGCCCCTCCTGCTCAGCCCCAGCACAGCCACCTTCGGGGCCATGAAGGTGCAGTGGTGACTGCCAATGAGTGGGGACCTCAATCGTACTGTTTCCATTTGGGGACACATGGGCTTCTGATTTCCAAACACCCCTCCCCATCCAAAGTGGTTACCCCCCAAATGTGTCATATACTGCCCCTGCATGCTGCCTTGTCTGTCTTGTCTGTCTTCCTACCCAACCTACCTCCCGAAATATACCTACTATCCTTCCCCAACATCCCACTCTCACGGTAGAAAAAGGGCAAACTGTTCCCCCCCAAAAATGTTGCCTCATACATAGCTGTCTATTTTGCACACGTGTTCACTGGACAAGTGTAATCTGGTCTAATTGGCTTCACAACACATTATTGTTGAGTTCACCCCTCTCTCAGTGGTTTGAGTGTCCAAATCTATCTCCAAATTCAGTATATATGCACAGCTGTTGCTGTAGAAAAAAATGTACAGCTATGGACCTTCCCTACACCCATTCTGCAAATCCATAGCTATTTTCCCTATTGTTTTTCCTTCTGTGTGCCCCCTTTTTCACCACTTTATGATATGTAACATGTAATCTGGTCTAATTGGCTTCACAACACATTATTGTTGTCTTCACCCCTCTCACAGGGGTTTGAGTGTCCAAATCTATCTCCAAATTCAGTATATATGCACAGCTGTTGCTGTAGAAAAATGTACAGCTATGGACCTTCCCTACACCCATTCTGCAAATCCCTAGCTATTTTCCCTATTGTTTTTCCTTCTGTGTGCCCCCTTTTTCACCACTTTCCTATCACCTTTTTTTCTTTTCTTTTAAAGAAATTAGTGCAGGGGTAAGCAGGAGTAAGCACTTTTAAGCAGTAGCAAGTGGGTTGAAACCTGTTTGCATGGCAGCAAGCAATGACTACACAGATTAAGCACTGTCAGGCTAACTCTCTGTAAGTATATTTAACCAGAAGTTAGAATTGCTAACCATCACACAAACCTGCTTATAGCCACTTAAAATTGCCTTAATCACTGTGTATCCAACAGCACTTGGCCTGCCCAGCAACAAAATAATTAGCCCTTGTAAGTCACGAACCCAGGACCCTGCACATCATAGCCACAGTGATTTATCACTAAGCTATTTGAGATGCATATAAATATGATGTGTTATCAAACATATCATGCAGCACAGTCATTTAACAGTAAGGAAAATGTATTTATATATGTAGATGTATGTATATCTGTATATATGTATATATATATATATATATATATATATATATATATATATATATATATATATATATATATATATATATATATATATATATATATATATAAAACCAGAAAAACAGAACAAACTGTAGAAATCCAAAATGTAGCAAGCTTGCAGAACAGAAGAGACTCAGTACTCAGGCAGTAAAATTCAAAATTTTAATGTGAGCGCTTTCGTGGAGATCAATGTCCCCACTTCTTCAGACAACTTTATCACATAACTAGCAGGCTTTTTATATTCTTGCCTGTAATTGATTATTATTTAATTATCAATCATTTGCTACTCATAAAACAATTAAAAAACCTTTCAATTAAGGTAACCTTCTAAAATTTTAGCAAAATATGCTTTACATTGTAAACCTTCATATAAAACCTCTATTTACAATCTATATATTTCCAAGTTCCTACTTAAAACATTGCATATATATATATATATATATATATATATATATATATATATATATATCTACACACTCAAAAATAATACGATATTATCATGTTAGATTTTCATATTTAAATAACCATTTATAGCTAGCTTTTAGTGACTGCTTGCCCATCTTGCTGACATATTCTATGTATTCGACAATTATCTACATAATGCCCTAAGCTTCAAAATACACTTAATAGACATGAACTCATTGAAACCTCGGGGGGAGGGGAGTAGGCTAAGGTCCTTATTTGCCAAAAAGTTTCTTGTTCTTCAAGGATAAGTTGCCACGGCCCTCCTCTTGGGTCTAATGGAATTTGTTCCAAGACAGAGAAAGTGAATTTATGCTCAGGGTGAGCCATAACATGCTTTGCTAATGCATTATTCGTGTTGCCCTTAAGAATACCATATTGGTGTTTATATATCCTTTGCATGAATTTTCTTTCGGTTTTACCAATATAGAAAGAAGGGCATGAATCACAACTTGCAACATATACAACTCCTTTTGTTTCACAATTATATCTCACATTTAGGGTATATAGTTTGTCCCTTATTTTAACAGTCAACCCTGTTCTAACATACTTGCAGTAAGAGCATGCTCCACATTTTTTCATTCCCATATTATTAAGTTCTGTACTTTTCACTTTGGAACTATTTTTTCTTTCGACTATACTTTTTAAATTTGCACCTCTTCTATATGTGAACATGGGTTCATAGGTTCATAGGTTCATAGGTTCATACTAGGCTATCTGCCCAAGGGCATTTATAAGCCTAGCCCATAGTTATGTGGCTTTCGCCACCCCTTTAGTTTGAATAAAAACTATGCCTATCATTTTTCTGTGCCTCTGTCAAGCAGTGACACTGAAGTAATCCCTGGGGTATATCTGCGATCTCCCATCCATTGGTCAAGATTCCTCTTGAACAAGGCCAGCGAGGTGCTCTGCCTCACATGTACCGGGATTTTGTTCCACAGCATAGGGAGTCTCTGGGTGATGAATCTGTCCCTCCAGCACGTTCTATTTATAACCGTGTCAAGGTTTAAGTCTCCGCCTTGTGGTTCTGAGGGATCTAGATTTTTGAGGTGAAGCATATTCATCAAATCTGGGTTTGACATGGCCTTATATGTCAGGCACAGGTCACCTCTGAGCAAGCGGTATGAGACTGAATAAAGCTGGAGTTCTTTCAGTCGGGCAGCATAAGACATATTTTTGAGACCCTTTATCCTTTTGGTGAGGAACTTTTGGGGCCTTTCAAGCTGCATCAGGTGTCTGGTCAGATACATTCGAACGGGCATTGTACTCAATCATAGGTCTAATGAGTGATGAGTACAGGGGACGATGACCTCCCTTGATCTAGATGTGAATCCCTTCATGATCAGGTGGGCGATATAGAAGGTTTTCCTAACTACTTTAGCAACATGAGTGTCAAACGAAAGACTACTGTCAACTTGGGTCCCCAGATCCCTGATGACTTTTTCTGTGCTCAGTGGATTGTCACCTATATGGTAGCTAGGGGTAACCTTGTTTTTCCCAAGGGTATGACTATGCATTTTTGGCGTTTAACTTCAGGCCATGGCTCTGGCACCAGTTATCCGTTTCTGTGAGGCCCTTCTGGAGGATATCTGTGTCAGATGTGTTTTCGACTATGGCGCCAGTTTGCAGTCATCTGCAAACTTTGTCAGCCATAACCCTCCTGTGTTTGCTTGTACTTCAGAAAAGTAGATGCCGAACAAGAGTGGACCCAGGACTGAGCCCTGTGGGACACCACTTGTGACAGGCTTTGAGTCTGACATGGCTCCAGCAACTCTGACCCTGTGGGTTCTGTCACTAACCAGTTTGCAACCCATCTTGTGATGTATGGGTTTACATTCAAGCTGATGAGTTTTTCGATGATACCTGAGTGGGGTATTGTGTCAAGGCCTTTGCCAGGTCGAGGTAGGCTGTATGGACTGCCTTTCCTCATCAATGGCCTTGGTGACTGTCTCGAAAAGTCAACCAAGTTTAAGAGGCAGGATCTGCCTTTGACAAAGCCAAACTGGGTTGGATCCAAAGTCTGCAAGTTCCCTATGTCTTTATTTATGAGTTCCATTATGATCCTCTCCATGGCTTTGCAGATAAGGCTTGTCAAGCTAATGGGGCGGTAATTTCCAGGGTCTGTGGAGGCACCGCCTTATGAAGTGGGACCACAGTCGCCGCGCCACTCCTTGGGTACGTATCCTGAGGTGAGGCTAAGATTAAACAGCTGTCCTAACTGTGGGTTTAATTCCTCGTTGAGTTCATGAAGCACACAGCCGGGGACACCATCCGTCCCATGGATGCTGTGTTTTTGCCTTAGTGAGGGCAGTTCTCACCTGGGCATTGGAGATGTTTGGGGCTACAATCCTCTGGAATAGATATCTCTCCTTTGGGGGGGGAGAAGTTTGCACTGAACCTGTCAGCCAGTATGTTAGCAATGTGTGTAGGTTCAGTAATTTTCACATCATTTTGAACTAATTCTGAGCATATCTGGGAGTTTCCTCCTAGGTTTCTAACATAGCTAAAGAAGGCCTTATGATTGTCTTTAGAGTCCTTGGCGATTTTTCTCTCAAAATTTGCCTTGGATGATTTTATGAGAGCTCTTAGTTTTTACTTATAATGATCAAAAGTGTCTTACCTTTCAAGGATTTTGCTCTATCTTGTAGTAGCTTCCTCCTTTTGTTGTAGAGCTTGTTTATGGCTGGGGTCCACCAGACTGGACGCTTGCCTTTGGTACAGAGAGTCTTAGTTTTGTTTGGGATTGCCTGATCCATGCAGTCCTGTAGGTGCTGGTAGAAGGCATTTGTAAGTGATTCAGCGGTTTGAGTAATGTTTACCACTGGCTCAGGGGCCTTAAAGGAGACCACACTAGTTTTAGAAGTGTGAAATCGGCTTTTGAGAAGTTTTTCACTGTGGTCTTTTTTGTTTCAGGTGGGCGGGATGAGGACCTCCAGCGAGATTAGTTTATGATCTGATCTCACCAGTGAGGGGTATACTTCGGTGTTGAACATTTTGATCCCATGTTCGTGATGATGAGATCAAGTATGTTTTCACCTCTTGTGGGATGGTGACTAGTTGTTCCATGGCATTTGAGTTTATGAACTCCAGGAATCTTTGGGTTAGAGTGTTCGGGCTTGAGTAGTGTTCCCAGTCTATATTAGGGTAGTTGAAGTCACCTAGTATGATGGTGTTTGGAGATACATTTATCCCTCCAATGTTTTCAGGAAGGCCATGTGAGGTTCCTGAGTTTGAGAGGGTGGCCTGTAACATGCTACAAATTGCAGAGCAGTCTTGCCTATGGTTAATTGCACCTGGATGGTCTCAGATGCATCGTGCGTTGCCACCAACCTTGAGGTGTGGGTGTCCTTTATGAATATGGACACCCCTCCTTTCTTGGTGTTGTCCGGATTTTGGGGCCGGAACGTATGATATGAGGTGAAACCTGTTAGTGCTGGGGTGCTCTCAGGAGCCTTGAACCAGGTTTCTGTCACAGCACAGACATCGATGTTCTCCATATTGAGAAGGGCCTCGAGTGCGTGCATCTTGAGATTGAGACTTCTGGCATTGAGCAGCATTACCCTTAGTTTTTTCCTTTTGGTGTTCTAGGGTGGTAGGTTTAGAATTTGAGCCTTGCCTAAAAAGGCACTATGGGGTGGCAAGAGCCTTTGCCAATATCCGAAGCCCAGGGTGACAGGTGCAAGCCGTCCCTCTGAAGCAGCGTGGCTTGTCCAGCATGTCATCCCAGGCAGACAGACATTGGATCCCCTTTGAATGACACCAGAATTTAAGCCAATTATTAAAGCTGATCATCTTATCACTGTATTGTGGCATCATTCTAGGTGAAGGTAGGATACTGCTCAAGGTCAGGGTCATACCTGCCTGGGCTACATAATCAGAGAGCTCCTCGACGTCCCTTTCATGTAGTCCAAGGAGGTACATCTCAGGTCGTTGACACAAGCGTGGACAATGACTGAGTCGAACTTGTACCTGCTGTTGAGAGACCTGAGTGCTTGCGTTATGTGGCGGATTCTAGCGCCCGACAGGCAGCTTACTGTGACCTTCTCCTTACTCAGTCTGGTGAGCGGACGCCAGTGTGTCTGACTATGGAATCACCAATGACAAGTGTGTCTGGCATTTTGTTTGGCCTTAA